>NC_051158.1:160558865-160641554 GCF_013339745.2 Dermacentor silvarum | reverse complement strand
AAAAAAAAAAACGTGTAGTAGTCAGCAACACGAATAAATAGAGGACACTGCTTACCTTTCAGCCTACAGAGCGCCATCACGCATCAGCCCTCGATGTGTAAAACCTTTTTTTGATCAGGCAGTCTCAAAGCCAGCACAGAAAACACCTGTCAGCATGACCACCTAACTAAATGTAACTAGTACACTGAATTATGGTTACGGTTGGCGCGTAAAAAATTGGATTCCGTTGGATTCTGTCGGCTAGCTTACTGGATTTACTGCTACGAACGAATGCAGCGGCCCACCGGCGCCACGCTTAAATTTAAATTTGGTTAAAAGAGCACTGGCACCGTAATTTCACAAAAGACGGTAAAAGCAGCGAATTCGACCTGTCGAATTTGCGAAGTTCATTATGAACTTCTTTCAACTTGACTTCGGCAACGGTAATGCGATGACACATCGCGATTACATCCTTCGGTTAAGATCGCTGCGGAGCGCGCGCGTCAGAGCAGCCGGCTCGGTTGCGTGCAGCGCGGCGTGGTTTCGCAAAAAATGTAAACAAGAGAGGAGAATCTGCATCGACATGATTAAGACCCCTATATATAAAAAGTAGCGCCATCCACTTCCCTCCTCCTCCGTTCCACTATCGCGCTCGGCGCGACCAGCGCGATCGAGGCGCGATATCGACAGTGGCGCCGCCTGCGTCGGGCCTGCCGTGGCAGACGACAGCTAACGCGCTACCAGAGGAAATCCGAGGAAAACTTCGATCGCGCCCTGCGGAGACGTTTGTGAGGCGCGATTTTGCTTCGTCAGTCAGTAACTGGTCTTAATAATGCCGTTTTGGAAGTAGCAACGAGACTATGCGAGACGGCGCAAATATCAAGTGTGCAGCAAGCGTTTGCGCACGCCGGATGGTAAACAAAAAAAGCCTTTTGCCCTCGCCTTGTCGGTTGCGGCAACTTAAAGCGCAGCAGCATGCCATCACAACGAAGTTCTTGTCCCTAACACGTTTGATCCGTTTGTGCGTACCAGTGGCGCACCCACGGGGGGGGATTCGGGGGTTGTAACCCCCCCCCTGAGGCAGACTGTTAACCCCCCCCCCCCCCCCTTTTGTTTAACCCCTTTTCTTTCCTTACGCATTTGAGTACTGCAACTCGTCTGCACACTCGCAATTGTCTGCACACTCGCAAAAGCGCATTTTTTTTTTTTGACAATTTCCCGTGAAGAAATCGAAATTAGTGCTGCTTAGATGGTATTGGCGAACTGTCAACCCCCCCCTGGCAGAGATACTGGGTGCGCTACTGGTGCGTACAGCACTTTCGTCGCACAGGCCCGAGAATGGCAGTCGGAGCGCGCTGGAAAGAAAAAAATATACAAAAGCGCGACGCGAACTTCCACGTGACACGGATTGGCCAATGGGGGAGCGGAGGAGGCTGGGGCGACAGGAGGCGGCTAAGAGAGGGCGAGGAGGAAGCGCCGGGGTGAGCGCGGTGGCGGCAAGATCTAAGAATGGCGCTACTTTTATAAATATAGGGGCTTTAGACATGATGGCAGAGTAACGCCGACTTCCGGCGTCACTTGGCTTCACAAAGCGGGACGTCAGGGCCCCTCCTCAGTTTTTTTTCCTTGCTCCATCGGGAGGGGGGACAAATCGCAACAAACCTGAACTCTTCCCCCTCTCGTTCGCGCTCTCTCTCTCCACACACACACACACACACACATACACAAACACACACACATCACGTCATGGATGTATATATATATATATATATATATATATATAGTAATTTACTATTATAATACGGTGAAAGAGCCTGGAAATGCGTGTCAGTTATTTTTATATTTAAGAGACATAGACCTACTTATCAATCACACATGGTGAACCATGGCGTCCCCCAAAATTATTTGAATTTGAGTTTATTTCTTGCAACTATATAAAATTTCAAAATGATGCAGGAACAAAAGGCAATTAGTGTCACGCAGAGGTCCTGTATCCTGCCCAGTAGCAGCAGTACAGCGCACATAAAAAATGTACATTTGCTACACACAATATTAGTAATTAAACAAGGAATTGGACTTGGTATTTAAGTCTACAGCCTAAATGTATCGCTATTTTAGGTAATAGTATTGTCTAGGTGCTATGCAATGAAGTACAATCAACATAAATTAATTACTTGAAATATTCACTAGAAAGAATGACAGCAGATGTGTGCAACAACCCGATTTCCAGCGAAGTTTCGAAATGTCGCAGTGAAACTTTCAATTTCTATTAATTATGTCGCATACATTATAGAATTGCCTGTATATGACTACCATTTGAAACTTTGCCCGCATCTTATCCTTTGGAGCACTTCTTGTTTGGAATTTTTAAAAAGCCAGTAATTTATCAATACACATATACGTTACTTCGCCACAACATTTACCATGGTGTCCTCCCCCTCACGCTCCTTACTCAATTTCCACTAGATTTGATATCGGTTGAGTTCACAGTTCTGCCTGAGCTACGAGATAAATTCTTTGTTCGCAAAACACATTCATAAAGCTCCAGATCGCTGACTTGCGTAATTTACTGCAAATGTCATATTTTCCCCCTGTCTTTAAAGTTTACCTACATATTGTCCATAACATGCCCTTTATTTTCGCCAAATATAAACAAAATGTCTTGCCCAGTCTGAACGTGTTATGAAGCCTGAAAATAGGGACAGAAAAACAATAATTATTTGCAAAGCTTCTAGCTGGATCAGGACCGAAAAAATTTTGTCGCACGTTCAAGTTACCATGTCCCCCCTCCCCTTTCCACAAAATATAAACCTGCTGTAACCTACAGCTATGTCGAGACACTGGGAAGCATAGCTGATAGCTGCCATAGCACAGACTTTAACACTTGAATAAGATTCATTTTACAAAGGCTGTGTATGAAGCCCAAACCGCATTCACGCGATTTTGTGCGCGACGGCGACGAGCGACGGCTTCGAGTGACGAAACGGGCCGTCGCGCGAACAGATCGCTTGGTCTTTTCGCTCAATCGCTCGGTTCTAGAAATCTAGAATTCGTCGCTCGTCGCCCGGAAGTGCTATGAGCGACTAGCCAATAGCGCGAAGCCGGAACTGGATATACATCAGTCAAGCACTACCGATTGTCGCACGGAACGAGCAAACGACTAGATTTTGATACGTGCAAGGATAATAACGTAGTGCAAGACCTTTAGAAATATTTATGCTGCCGTTTACACTAAAACACATCAACTTAAATTAATAAAGCAAGCGTCACGCCAGTTTCGGCGAGTATTTGCTGCCCTCATACCGGCAACACCGGGGAGACGTCGCTCGAAGTCGTCGCTCGCATGCGGTGCGACTTGTAGGCGACGAGCGACCGCCACAGCCATCTTCATCGCGTCGCTTGTCGCTGTCGCGCGCAAGATCGCGTGAATGCGGTTTATACTTGATCCAGCCACATTTGACTTCTCAGAGAGTTTCCATAGTATACCACCAATTAGCTTGCTTTCAGTACTGTACGAAACATTCAAGATAATTTCCTAACCTATAGAATCAGGACAACACTTGACTTCAATCAACCAGGCTGGCTTCAGTCAGGAAATGTCATCAATCAGGTAATTAAGAAACCTGCAGAGTACAATCAACCTCTCTATATGGCTTTAATAGATAATGAAAATGCATTTGAGTAGAGATACCAGCAGTCAAGGAGGCATAGCATAATCAAGGAGTGCAGGAGGCATACATGAATATCTTAGCAAATATCTACAAGGATTCCACAGCAACCTTGGTTTTCCACAAGAAAAGTAGAAAGTTACCTATCAAGAAAGGGGTCAGGCAAGGAGACACAATCTTTCGAATGCTATTCACTGCATGATTAGAAGAAGTATTCAAGCTCTTAGACTGGGAAAGCTTAGGAGTGAGGATCAACGGCGAATATCTCAGCAACCTTCGGTTTGCAGATGACATTGTCCTATTCAGCAGCAATGGAGACGAATTACAACAAATGATTGAGGACCTTAACCGAGAAAGTGTAAGAGTGGGGTTGAAGATTAATATGCAGAAGACAAAGATAATGTTCAATAGCCTGGCAAGGGAACAAGAATTCAGGATCGCCAGTCAGCCTCTAGAGTCTGTGAAGGAGTACGTTTATCTAGGTCAATTAGTCACAGGGGACCTTGATCGCGAGAAGGAAATCAACAGAAGAATAAAATTGGGTCGGAGTACATATGGCAGGCATTAACAAATCCTGACCGAGAGCTCACCACTGTCCTTGAAAAGAAAAGTGTACAATCGTTGCATTCTACCGGTGCTAACACATGTTGCAGAAACTTGGAGGTTAACAAAGAAGCTCGATAACAAGTTAAGGGCCACGCAAAGGGCAACAGAACGAAAAATGTTACACATAAATTTAAGAGACAGGAAGAGAGCTGTGTGGATCAGAGAGCAAAATGGGGATGGCCGATATTCTAGTTGACATTAAGAGAAAGGCCCCAAAAATCACTATTCGCACACCCCTAACAGACATGCCTTTTGGGCCAGTCATTGACTACCTGCTGAGCCAGAACCGTGCAAACCCACCGTCTTCCTAGTCTGCACGCTCCATGACACCACTCCGACAGAGTGCTGTACTGACGTGCTCACAACACCGTAGAAGCATCCACCGAACTTATAAGCCAGTGGCATGTTGCACTGCATGGCGACTTTGACCTGATTAACCTTGGAGCATGCATGACACAGTGCCTGCCTGCCCATCCACTTCGGCTTGACATTTTTGCAGATCTGCAGAAATTAATCACAATATTTGACTAATTAATTATTGCAACATCTTTCTTTCTTTCGTTATTACACACATACTTTTCACTGTACAAGATAGGCAGAATCTGTATGGTCCCATAGCCAATGGCTAGTACGGGGCCCATTTAGAAATATACATATAAGAAACTGTTATACAATTTGGTAAGAGTCGAGAGTCAATCTGATTAACAAAAGATACAATAAAATACACAACTACGCAATAAACCCAAGAATAAATCAGTAATAGTAGTACTTAGATTTGCAAATAAAAAGTTGTTGTACGTATAGGTATTAGTATTAATCTATTCGATAAGTTAACAAAGAGAACAGGAAAATTACAACACTTTGCAATAAATGCATGAAAGCCTCGATAAATAATAGCTGTACATGGTCTAACAAAAATCGCACACTCAAGGTGAACAACAACATAAAAACAATGCAGTGGCTACCTCCAATAGATGGCTAGACACCCATGTTCCTTCACTTGTTGACTCCAACTGATTACCGACAAGTGGGTCAACAAAGCGGTTAAATTTTCATACATAGATTCTGTGTTAACAGCACAAACTGATGGCCTGGAGGAGAATTTCGGTGCCACAATGAGCAGCAGAAGCTGCTTTGTTACTTGTTTTTATGGCATATTACTAAGACTTGTCACAATACTTATCCATTAGTATGTGTATGTACTATTCCAATGTTTAGTTTTTTTTTTCTTGGTATAATGCCTTATTGTGCATGGTATCTTTTTTTTCTCTTTGCAACAAATTTAGAAATGAGAGTGTGCTTTCGTTTGTGTATTAACCGCGCTCCAGATTAGTTATACATTTTCTCGTATTTCATTCCAGAGCGTTTCGCTAACCTTGTTGCTATTCGAGCTTACACGCACACTTTTGGTGTTAATTTATTAAATTAAATTAGCAGTAGTAACTGCCAATTTAATTTTTGTGATTGGCCCTACAACTAGCCATTGGCTGTGGGGCCCTACAATATCTGCAAACACTTGTATTTCAATTTGTGAATTATTCAAATTAAATGTTTACAATGTTGCTATGGCAACATTAAAATTCTAGCCTATCTGTCTGAATACTGGGTTACCGGAGATGTAAATGCAAGCAGTTGCGCTAGTGGTGCCATCATGTGGCACACAACCTAACCAGAGTGAACACAAACCTATTATTGCAGTCATCAACCACATCCTACTTAGCTGCTGCTACAAAGTGTTGGGAATGACACTTGTTAATAGTCCGTCCTCTAATTTTCCTTAGATTAGTATACTCATGTAATTAAAACATATGTGTTGTGGATGGACAATGCAGACATCGCCACCAGCATTGCTACACCGTTCACGTCTTCGGTATCACAGTCCTATTCCTAAAGAGTCTACTTCTATGACCATTCCCAAGTTTTTTTGTTTTTTTTAACACTCGCAAAGTTGTTTTAAACAATGCGTGTGATACAGTTGCTCTGCCCTTGTTTGTTAGCACAGTTCAGTATAGAGCACTTATAACGTAACCGCTTATAGTGCAGGACCGGATATAGTGCGGTCTTTTCAGACTTCCGTTAATTTTCCCATAGCACTCCATGTATACACGTATCGCTTTTAGTGCAGTTCCGGGAAATGAAATACCGGTTACAGTGCGGCTGCCTGGGAGTACGGAAGTCAGCGGAGAAGGCAAACGCTTCCCTCAAACGGCCCCCCAAGGAGTGCTCGAGGAAGAGAGATGAAGTGGAGGAGAAGGGCACGCGGTGTGAACGAACAGCCAGTGAGGCTGAAACCAGAATCTTGAGTGCGAGTCGTAAAATATCACGGCGCGCATAGCGAGCGAGGGCCACGAAACTGCCAACGCTGGCCAACGCTCGCTCCACGATAACGGCAGTAAACGAAACTTCAGGGAGCGGGCGGTGCCGGCACGGCACGGCGAAAGGCGCACGCAGAGACCGTGGAACGCAGAGACCGTGGAATGCAGGGAAGCGGATTTCACCTCGGCAACTCCGCCGCTTTGATGACTCCCCTCGCCCTCTCTCGTAACTCCCTCACTTTCGACTGTCACCGTGTGCGCCCGCCGCCGTGCAGGCGAGGCACCAGCTCCCCGAAGTTTTGTTTTCAGCCGTTATCGGGAAGCGGGCGTTTGCCGGTGTGGGCAGTTTCGTTGGCCGGCCTGGGACAGCGCCACTGCTTCCCTCTGCGCCGTAGCCGCAGCGTGCAACGTCAACACGTGACTAGAAAGTAGAGAAAGCATAAAGGAGAACGAAGGGTTCACTGCCATTTTCTACGCGTGGCGACGGTAGCGTGGCTGAGACGTCGGCGCGTACACGCATCTTCCAGTGCAACGCAGAATCGGTGACCTTGCCATTTGAGAGAGGGTGAAATTTCCGTCGCTTTTTTTTCTTTTGTTCGCGCGTGACATTGAGGGGTCTCTCCTAAACTTTTACTCTATGGCGGTGCCGGAGCAATGCCGGTCGGAGGCGCCGCCGCGTGATTTGGTTCGAATTAACGAGATTCGACTGTAAATTGAATGCAAATGTTCTAGCCGCATTTCTCGACTGTCGCATACACGTGGCGGCTCGGTGCACATGTTTTGCATATGTGCGGGCCTTGAAAATTGTTGCTTTAGTTATAGTGCGGTACCGCTTATGGTGCGGACATTTGCAACTTACATTATAAGCGGTCTACACTGTATAATCACTTTGTCCGCAAGATGGACATGAGTGTTCGCGGTTATATTAGGATGGTTTTTGGATCCCATTTTCCTCAAAGATGTTCATTGTTGTCTCTGCTAAATAACTATGATGACACTGCTCACAATCTAATACAGATCCTAGCTTTGCAGTAAGTGGTGATATCGTGCTATGAACTTGAAAGAAATATGCTTGCACTGAATTTTTTGTCACAATTAGTACTTGGTGATTACTACTATAGTGTTCTAAAAAATGAATGCTCTAGGTACCTGAATCCACTAAAAAGGTTCTGTGTAAGGTAGCTACTTTCGTGGCTCTTACAGATGTACGGATGTACACTACCCATGCAAGTTTGAAGAATAGGCCCAAGCCACTGGTGTGACCTTGCCCAATGAAATCAATAGCAAGATGACGAAGTGCAAGGCAACAAATTCAGACTGGGTCTACCATTCAGCAAAGCATCTTCACCAGCTGACTTCAAGGCGACAAAGGAGTTGTTGCCATTAAGCAGACTTTTGGCTACTGCAAGTACTACTCAAGGACAGCCACTATTAGGGGATTAGTATTCCAAAGCTAATAGGCTGTAACGGACCCTGAAGCACTTTTTTGAACATAAGAAAATGCGGCTGATCTGTACAAGAGTAATATAACATGCGAGGCAAATATTATTTCAATGAATGCAGCAGACAATTTACAATCTTGTGTCACAAACGGCAAGAAATATGTCGCTTCAGCAACGTCATCACGGAGCGGCATAAGAAGCAGCTGGATCCACCAACAGCCATTAGGCAATTTCGTGATCGCGAGAACATTCTCAGTAGTACGTAACTGCTAATTTTTAGTTAAATAAATGAAACATATATAGTAGCAATGGGAAAGTACTTGCACGCAGGACAGAGGCCAGTGGTGTCATTCACATTGCCTCGGAGGCTGACCTTCAAAAAATCGCCTGAATTACGGGGTCTAAAAAGGTTAAATTCTGTGTACTTTCGACAACATGATGTATCGAGAATATAGCTTACCATCTGAAATTGCTCTGCCCGCACACGCAAAAAATATTTCCGCCCTTCACGTGAATTCACGTTCACTTGCTCATAAGCAAGACATACTAAATACTTTTCTTTCCCAGTTTACTTTTTCGTTTGACATTATTATGTTCTCTGAAACATGGTATCAGGAACACAGTGAAATGCTGATCATAGACGGCTACACACATTTTTTTATTAATCGCACTGGCAAACGTGGGGGCGGTGTCGCACTACATGTTAAGCGCGGCATAGAGTGTGATGTGCTGGAGGAATTCACCTGCATCACGCCCCATTACGAAGTGCTAAGCGTTAAATCTGACAACAACCTGTTTGTTGTGATGTACCGACCACCTACTGGTAATATTTCTAATTTCTTAGAATTTATTGAAAAACTTTTAGAGCATGCTACTTTTCACAATTCCAAAGTGCTTCTTGGTGGGGACTTCAACATTAACATGCTTGATTACGCCGCGTCGACTCGTGCACTAACTAACGTAATCAATTCTTCCGGTTTCAGCAGCGTTATTACAACGCCTACTCGCGTGACACCAACTTGTCAGTCTGCTCTCGACAATTTCATTGTTAACGCTGGTACTGAAATTTTCACCGCCGGGACTATCAGCTACGATATCAGCGATCACTGTCCAATATTCATAATATGCGCATTTTATGTTCATGAAAGAAGTTGGCCTGATACCACGTTCACCTACAGATGTCTGTCGGGCGAAAATATGGCAAACTTTCGCGCACTAGTTCTGCGCACAGATTGGTCTTCTCTGTATAATAAGAAAGATGCCAGTGAAGCGTACGACGAATTTCTTTCCACATTCAGTCGCCTATACAACTTGTCTTTTCCGCTTAAAACAGGAAAGGTAAAAAAACGCATTAGAAAGCCTTGGGTGCAGCCTCAGCATGTTAGAATGATTAACAAAAAAAATCGGCTGTTCAATAAATTTCTGCGCACGCGTGAGCAAAGCGATCTTGCCGCGTTTAGGAAGTTAAGGAATATACTAAATAAAGAACTGCGAAAGGCTAAGGCACTTTATTACGAGAGCCTTCTTGCAGCTGTGCAGAAAAAAAATCCAGAAAAGACTTGGAAAATTATCAATGATGCAATCAGACAAAAAAATGTGAGCCGCAGTTTTCCTGAAATAACCGTTAACAATGAAAAGATGTCCGGCTTCCCTTTAAGTGAATGTTTCAATAAACACTTCGTGGACATGATGGCATCATCAGACAACACGGTCACGGGCACTGCTGTTCAGAGATGTGTGCATAGCATTTTTCTCGAGCCGACTGATGAGGCTGAAATTTGTCGTACATTTTTGAGCTTAAAAAACAGCAATGCTGTTGATGCAGATGGTATTCAAATCATACCTATAAAATGTGTAATTGACCTCATCGCAGTCCATCTTGCATTTGTTTTTAACCTTGTTCTGGAATCTGGCCATTTTCCAACAGCTATGAAGAAAGCAAGGGTATCAGTTATATTCAAAGGTGGTAACCGAAATGACTTGGGGAACTATAGGCCTATTTCCATTTTATCTGCATTCTCTAAGGGTTTAGAAAAGGTGATTTCTGCTCGTATTAACGATTTCTTTGCAAAAAATAACATTCTTTCTGATTGTCAACACGGATTCCGCCCGGGCAGGTCAACCGAAACAGCCTTGTTATGTCAAAAGGAGCTAATAATTAATAACATTGATGCGGGTAAACTAACGTTGGGTATCTTTATTGATTATAGCAAGGCATTTGATCGTTTAAATCATCAAATTCTAATAAGTAAACTAGAGGGATATGGTATCCGTGGTGTGGCAAATTTGTTGTTTCAATCTTATCTGTCTGGGCGGACGCAGTGCGTCGCTATAGAAAAATACTGCTCTTCGTATAGGGAAATTAAATCAGGGGTGCCACAGGGTAGCGTTCTGGGCCCGATTTTGTTTAATATCTATGTAAATGATCTCGCTGAAATAGTAAGTGATGCATCCATTGTGCAATACGCTGACGATACAAGCCTGTTTGTCTCTGGCCATGATCTTGATGATCTGTTACTGAGATCTCGCAGTATTCTGTGCAATTTGTCGGCTTGGTCTCGTAATAACGCTCTAACAATTAACTGCTCCAAATCAAAGGCCATCTTGTTCAGGGCAAGAGGCAGGCAGTCTTATTTAAATCAAGAATTATTCTTGGACGGCGCGCCCATTGAAACGTTGAGCAAATACAAAGTATTGGGCGTAACACTTTCAGAAGATATGAACTGGACATATCACATTGAACTAGTTATGAAATCACTGTCATCTGCCGCAGGTGTGTTATCCCGTTGCCGTCATTTTTTTCCAGAGAAAGTGAGGTTGCAAATATATCATGCCTTGTTTGAATCGCATCTGAATTATTGTGCGCTTGTGTGGGCTACCACCACAAAGCATAATCTTCGTGCACTTCTTCAACTTCAGAAACGAGCACTTCGACATGTAGCCAATCTACCTTATTTCCATTCTACTGCGCAACTTTTTATTAAATATAAAATAATACGAGTAATTCATCTCTATGAATACCGGCTACTGCATTCTTTTTCCTTCGGCTCCAAAAATTGTAGAACACTTTTAAAACAAACATCACAACTTGAACGCGAAGAAAGTGACGCGCGTACCCGCAGCCAAGACAGGTGGTTAGTACCATACAGGCGCACAAATTATCTCCTGCAGTCACTAAGACACACCCTACCTGCACTGTTAAACAAATTAGGGAAAGAAAATGTTATCGTAAGTACCTTGACTAGAAAACAAATTAGAGCATATTTTTGTAAACTGGACTGAATACACAATAAACAAAGCAAAAAGTGATTTCTTTTTTACATTCTTTACTGTATTTTGCGCTGTGTTTCATAATCCAATGTATCCTAATGTGGTGCATCCTAGACATATTGATTGTTGTGCTTGTTTTTTAAGTTTGATAGACATTATTTCGGATGTATAATACAAAATGCGTCTTAGCTTTGTTGTTCACTTAGCGTAATTCATTTTTTTTATTATAAAAGCTATATAACTGTCTGAAAAGATGAATGTTGCTTTACATGTTCCTTTTTTTCTGCTACATTGTAATTGTTCATCCAAACAAATGAGTGTTGATATGTTGTACGTATGCCGATAGGGGACTTACTGCTGCCATGTGAGGGCCTTCAGGCACATTCAAGCTGTATGTCACAGCTTTTCGCCTGGAGGACCCCCAACAATGTTTGTTGGAAATAAAGTCATTGTCATTGTCATTGTCATAGTATATGTCTACAATCTCGAAGACAAAAAAAATTGTTTTCATCTTTGCACTGCCAGTCTTAGTATGAAAGTAACGCGTAGCTGCGTCTGCTGTTAGTGGCCTCCGAGATAGTTACAGAGTGTTGTGGAACATAGTCTACTGCGGCCGCCATGGGATGCTGAAACAAGCCCTTTCGCCACCGAGAGACTTAACTTGGGGCCAGGGCTTCTGCCCCCTTAATTTCTCCCCTTCTGCAGCTGTGTGTGTCACCAGCAAAGATGAAAAGAGACACATCAGTGCGATAACTCCGCTTATAGTCGGGATTAGAAAAATTTTTGCAGCATAAAATTTGATTCCGTGATTAGTTATAAAAGTGTTTCAGGGCCCCTTTAAATTTGAAATGAAGGCCTACGAACCAATGTGACATTAAAGCAGTAATGCTAGGTGTCATATCAGCAAAGAAGTGAACTGTACCAAACAAATGAGGATGCAGACTATTTTACACTCGATCTTACCATTTCCTTGCAGCAAATGCTATGCGTCACATGAACCAACCAGAAAGAGAATCAGAGGAAAGGCGCTTCCACTGTCTCTGCCTGATCGCCCTCCGTGTGATGCTGATCGAAGGATTAAGGCCCAACCGCATGCACGCGATTTTCGAGCGACAGCGACAAGCGACGGCGACGAGCGACAGGTTTTGCCGTCGCGGAGGGCTATCCGTCGCTGTCGCTGGTCGTGTCGCCGGTTTCTGGCCAGCCAGAAAATATCGCTTGTCGCCCGGAAGTCAGCGCGACGACTTCCGCTGGGGACAGCGATTGCACAACAACATGGCAGCAATCAATCTGCCCGCTTCGATCTGAATTCGCTCTTGCAACTTGCTCTCTGCTGTGACAGCAAAAAATAAATAGTACAATCAGTCATCGCTTCACCTCATCGCTAGCTGAAGACTAAGTATCGGCGCTCTCTTGTCGTTATTATTGAGATCGGTTGTTTTGTTTTGACGCTGTTAGGCCTGAGACGCCACCGAGAGCCGAGAAAGTGTTTGAAGTTTTGCCCAACAGATGGCGCCACGGCACCTTACGCTGGCGGCATGGGACGGAGTTCCACTGGGGATGCAAGGGACGGATTTTCACTGGGGATGATAACATATTTTAGCTAGGTCTAGATAAAACATTGACCTTTTGATACAATTGAGATTTCTTTATGCGCGCACGATAACATTTATTCGCACAACAATGTAAAACCGTCGCTACTCTTTTTCGCGATGTCGCGTTCATGCGGTTGCTCCACGCCGCGACACGACAGCGCGACAGGGTGTGCCTGTCGCGTCGCTTGTCGCTGTCGCTTGAATATCGCGTGCATGCGGTTGGGCCTTTAGTAGCGTGCAGTGGGCAAGCCCTCCTCCTTTCTCTCGAACACGCAGCTGGTTCCCTTAATGATTTGTTGACAGGGCTGTACTGCATGGAACTTGGAGAGATAAATAGTAGGCTTTGTTGTTTGTGTTGGTTCTTTCTATGTTGTTGATCACTTTGCACAGTTTCTTTCTTTGTTGTAATGACTCAACCTGCCCAAAACAATACCAAATCAGCTTTATTTGTCAAGCTTTGAAGGTTTGTATGTCTGTATGGTTGGCATACGAGTATGTTTATATGTAGGACGATCCTAGGCAAACTGCAACAGAAAGACTGTGGCTTGAAACGTGTTCGATGGCCCCTTTACGGCTACATACCCCTTGCATCACCTTGTCATATCCATTCCAAGGGGACTGGCCAAGAATGGGCACATTCTGATGTCATGCAGCGCTAAGGTTGCCTGTGCGGGCACATCCCCAGTAACCCAAGTTGTCTACTAATAGGCCAGCACATACGTAGTGGCCTGGTTTGACGCTTCTCTCATAAACGAGATGTATAGTGTTTAATGGCGCAATCTGTCAGAAATGGCCAGAAACATACAAACCGCAAAGTGTCGGAAAGAGCCAAAGAAAGCCATTGCTTTAAAAATGTAAACATTGCTTGGGCGGCTGGGTTGGCGTGCGACTGGCCTCACGAGGCTGCTTGCATTGGAGCACACGTAAGCTCACGGCTGAGTGGAAATCCTCATCTTAGCTTTTACAACCCTTTCTGGCGGAACTGAATTGCTGAAGAAGGAATTTGGTAAAATTTTTAAATCTTTTTTTTGGCTCAGAAAATGCTCAACACCAATATTATAATGAATATTCTATGTAAAAAAAGGTATTTTTGTGTCGGACGCGATTTTGTTAGAATGACGTTCAACCATATACCATGCATGCAAGATCGTAGTGCAGAAGTGTAATGCTCAGGGCGTGCTCCTCCATACGACAGTGCCCTGAAGTCCAACCAACAGCAAGACACACTGCCAAGACCACAAATGCTATTCTTTATTACTTCTGGAAGTAAAGTAATTGGTTACCATTTCCATCATCTTTGTGTTCATGCGAGTGGACTCCTCCTGGAGTTTGAGCACCTTGTTTCTCATCTCCAGGTGCTTTCGGTCGTCTTCAGCTGCCCGCCTTGCAGACTCCTTCTGAATCGCCACAAGTTGCCACAGGAAAGAGTTGGAGACTCCTCTGCGGATGCGTCGCTTCGCGGCAGCATTGCCGACACATAACTTGTTGCTGCCGTTGCTTTCGCTGCTCGTCACATCTGACGACTCCTCCGAGTCACTAGTCGAGCTCAAAAAGTCGGCCATGTCCGACTCGCTCTCCCTGCTACCCAAACACTCCGTTTTGTCTGCGCCTTGGTGAAGCAATGGAGGTGTCTCAACTTCCTCGGGTTCTTCGGCCACCACTTCAACCTGCGTAACACAAATGCAGAAATAAAGCATGCGAGTCACACTGTGGAAATGATCCTCTTAGCTAAGCAAGAAATGCAATAATAATAATTTTGTTTTGGTTGACAGAATACAATCCAAACCAAGGAAGGTTGGGTTAAAGGTTCCTTGTAACACCTTATGAAGGCCCAATCTCCCCTCAGTAATTCAAGCACTTAGAAATGCAGCTTAGGATATGGAAAGTAGCATGTTTATTTAGAAAGACTATGACTAGAAGCCAAACAATAGTATCAATATGTCGCAGCGTAACAATAACAAATACCACAAAAAAGTCTCAGTTTCACCCGAAAGGCGAAGCATTTATAGTAACAGAAAAGTATACTTGACTACTAAGCAAAGTAAGGCTTGTAGCTTGATTGGCTGCATAAAATGCATTACACATTCACTTACGAATTAAATTAACAAGCGTGGTGTCACATGTACACAGACACACACGAACAGATAACACTCAATGCCGGCGTGATGAAGAGCGGCAGCAGCGGCTAGCGAACGCTCTGTGCCGCCTTTCACTTCATACTTCGCGAAAATCAAAATTACGTGACTGTCAACACTAGGCACGTGGAAAACAGCACACATGAAGCCATCAGCCACCGTGGCTTGCCCAAACTTTGCACTCGCCACAGATTACCTCCAAGATAAGACACGCAGGCTGCGTATGCACTTAACCGCACGAACTGCCAGTGCAGCCGAAGCCAGGCACTCACCAATCCCTGTTGAGCGTAGAGTTTTGGCCTTGTTGGCACGGGATCTTTTCTAGTGTTTAGCACAGGAACTTAAAAAAACAATGGAGATCAGATGAGATGGCAGAGCGCTTGTGTATATCTCGCCTAAACACCAGAAAAGATATCGAATGCACTTGATGCAACTTGGCTGCTACTAGCTTAGCAAGTAAAATGAGTAATTTTTGAACAAGCTTTTGTAATTGCAGGTTGAAAGTGGTGCACAGCCTGTGCGTGGGGGACCTGTTTTGTCACTGTCTTGCGATGACAATGGCTACGATGCAGGCTCTGACAGCAAGGTGGTGTGGGTTTTAAGTTAACCTGGCCAACTACTCTGTGTAGAAAATTTTCAAGCAGAGTTTGTCTGTAAAAAGATGAACATATTGGAAACAGGCAAATATGGTAATCGTCTTTTCGCGAGAAAATGCAGTCATTCTTTATTGAGAGCTGTTGTTTTTGCTTGAAAAATATTTCTAGGGGCCAGCGAAAAATATAAATTTTTATGAAGAGTAGTGCGACTTCGATGCACTCGCTATTCCCTACCACCAAGACAGACACTGCAGCCATTGGGGCCATGACTGGAATTACCATTTGGGTCAGGTACATTCGTGCCGACCAGTCAAGTTCAATTTATCCAGTGGGGGCCAATTTAAAGATTTCAATAAATACACTTCTGACCCAGCCTGCAGCTTCAGTTGGAATAAAAAAAAACTGAAAAATAATCAGCCGGAATTTAAGTAACAAAAGTATAAAGTGGCACTGCTTCATTAACGAAGACAAGTGGAATACAAAAAAAAAAAATTGAAAGCCAAAGTGCATCCTGTGAGAATGAATACTGGTTTCAATACAAATACAGTAATTAAAAAAAAAAAAAAACAGACGAGCATGCACTGCTGAAAATACGATGACAACAATGGCAGTGAAAATGTAAGAAGATAGTCATAGCAGCAGCCAAGTAAAATGAATTGGAGCAGTACTACTTGTGGCTAAAACCGCTTCCAGATTACAAATTGCAGTCAAACCCGCATATATCGAACTCACCAAAAAACTGGAATTAGTTCGATATATCGAGTGATTCGATATAGAACATTTAAAGAATTTGACAATGTACAAAATGCACCTCATTAAAAAAGTGTTCTTTACTTCCTAATTACATGTGCGGCGGGCATATTAGCACGAGAAATAGTCGCCGATCTTCTGCTTTTTCATTTTTAAAGCATTGTTGAGCATACAAGGTGTGTTCAAAAAGAAACCGAACTTTTGTTATAGAACCTTTACTGCTTATGGTACAACATTTTAAGTGCTGTCCCCTTCAAAGTAGTCCCCTCTACTGGCAATGCATGCTTCGCATCTTTTCTTCCATTTTTGGAAAGCCTCCTGGAATGCACTTTCCGGAATGGTGCGCAAGTCTCTTCTCGCATTGTCCTGGATCTCCTCTACGGTTTGGAAACGACGTCCTTTCAAGGTGGTTTTCAGCTTGGGGAATAGAAAAAAGTCTGCTGGGGCTAGGTCCAGAGAATATGGTGGGTGGGCACAACAGGAGTGTGGTGTATCGCTAAGTAGCTGGGGACAAGGAGTGACGCGTGAGCTGGGGCATTGTCGTGATGCAACATCCAAGCCCGATTGTCACACAATTCAGGCCTCTTACTGCGCACAGAATCTCTCAAACGTGCTAGGATTCCCTGGTAAACTTCTTTGTTTACCACCTGACCATGTGGCACAAATTCCTTATAAACAATGCCTTTGCAGTCAAAAAACATAACCAACATCACCTTCATTTTTGACCGACTTGTGCGTGCTTTTTTTTAATGAGAACCTTTGGCCACCCACTGCGATGACTGCACTTTTGTTTCCACATCATAGCCATAAACCCATGTTTTATCACCTGTTATGATGTTCTTAAGAAAATTTTCATCGTCATTGGCAGCGGCGAGCAGTTCCTGGCTGATTTGAACCTGGGTCTGCTTCTGTTCGTCGGTCAACAAACGTAGCACGAATTTTGCACTGACACGACGCATCCCAAGTTTGTCACTCAAAATTTCATGACATATTCCTACGCTGATACCCACTTCGTCAGCGACTTCTCGAACAGTCAAACGACGATTTCCACGAATCACAGTTCGAACTCTCTCGACGCGGTCATCTGTGGATGTGGAAGGTCGTCCATGCTTGGGATCGTCACCCGACCGACATTCTTCCATCTTCGAAACGCTTGAACCAATCATAGCACTGCATGCGACTCATACAGTCCTCCCCGTGTGCTACTAAGCAACAGAAATGTCTCTGTGAAAGTTTTCCCAAGTTTGTAGCAGAACTTCACATACACACACACTGTTCTTCCAATTCCTACATTGTCACTTCGGCACCAATCCGAAGAACAGCTTGTTCGTGTGCTCATTTCAGCGGCTGTAGCTCGCCAACTAACGGTCAGAGTGAAACGTGGCAAATGGCAGTTTGTTGTCTAAACCTGCCGCTACATGTGCTCAGTAGCCGCAGTGCACTCCCTTTGCCGGTTGGCGCGCTATTTCAAGAGTTAGGTTTCTTTCTGAATACACCTGTTACACTTTTGAACATGGGTTCTCAAAGTGGGTTCCGCGGAACCTACGGGTTCCGCAGGCCCCTGCTCGGGGTTCCGCGAGCCACTGATAAATTTTCCCTGGTCCCGCTCTCGACAAGTGTCTACAACGGCGAACACGAGGTGCGCTTGATCCAAAGAACCTCCATTACCCATGCCCGAGTGTCAAAAGGCACATCACAGTGCGTAACAGCAACGCGCGTACTGCGCAATAAATACGCAAGCAGCTTGTAGCCACCCAACCTCTGAGAACGGGCAGTGCGCCTAAGCTTTCGCACTTGAATCTCGGAGGCCGTAACTTACCACCATGCACCTTTCTCCTATTTGTAGATAGGGTACGTGCCGATAGCGTGCGCACTGACCTATACAGTAAAACCTCGATAATTCGAACTCGGTTAATTCGAAATTTCGGTTAATTCGAAGAATCTGAGCGGTCCCGTCATTCTCAATGCAAATTCTACCGGATAATTTGAATGGCCCGCGCGGCTCTATTCGGATAATTCGAAGTTTCCGGCTAGTAGCAACGTGCGGCGGTTAGGTTAGGGCGCTCCGTACAGTCGCCAACCGATTTTCCGAGCTCGTGGGGACTGAAAAATAGTCCGGAAAACTCGTTCGGCCGAAAAAAAAGTCATTAGTGCGGCTTTAAAAAAAATCTTTAATAATGCCCTGCCTCATACTACGCTTGGAGAGGATCGACTTGCTTGGATTTGCGCAGCAATGACGTCGTCTCCGTGTACAGTCGACACGAACGCCACCGCGTTGGCGATCTCCGCCAACGGAGTTCGCCATGGAGATAAAAGAAACGAGCTTCGCACCGCTTAGCTCTCGCGAAGGTACAGGAGGTAGCGCCGATCACTGAGACATTGGTCTCCAAAACACCTGCTCGGTGTACACGCCACGTTCAAAATAGCAACCGAAACTTGAGAGAAAAAAAAACAAAAAAAACTCACCGAAATAACACGCGTGGTGTCAGCGCGCACGAGCGAGCGCGGCCGCCGCAGCCCACAGCGAGCGAAGGTTCGTGCGGTCTATGGCTGCGAGCGGCAAGAGCACAGCCCATACGAAAGGTCAGAGCCGTCTGGAGATCGCTTTCAAGATACGCTGCGCGCGAGAAACCGCTCCGGCGCTAAGTACGCAGTTGTTAGAAGAGTAGAAGTCGCCCCCCACCCCCACGGCCTTTCACACGAGGGTGGAAGTCGCCTCCGCCGTGCGTTCGCTCTCCATGAAAGCGCGCGTCCCCCGCGCGCTGTCACTCGCACATACGGCGGGCGCGCGGCGATGATTTTATCGCCCTTGGACTTTGTATAGATCCTCAGGGCGGCGACGCCGACGGCGAAAATCCGCTTGAAGTGTCCATATAATTGCTGTCGCAATAAAAAAAAAAAAAAAAAAAAAAATCCCACAATAAATGGTTACAACGATGGCATGGCCTCCGAGACTGGAGGATTGCGCGAGCTCTCTCTTGATAGCGCGCGTTCTAATCTTGAAGGCTATACAGCGAGTCACTGGAATTCAAGCCAGTGCAAAATCCAACATGGCGGCTTCCAAGATTGGGTAGCGCGGCTAGGAAAGAGCGATTTAGTCCGCAAAATCGAACTTTGGGGTCTCAATTCGTCCGAAAAATTGGGTGCGAAAATGCATGAACTCAATGGGAACCCTGATGGTGCATTTTTGAAGTCCGGAATATTCAGCAAGTCCAAATTTTTGGAGTCAAGCACCACCACGCCCGCTTTCGCGGCAGTTATCGATTCCGTGAACATCGTCCGCAACTTTGTTGAGTGCAGTGCGGGTGATATTTGTATGCTACGTTTTTTGAGTCAGCTGGAGAGCATGGCACTAGGGGCGGCGAACCAGCGCGCCAAGTAATCCCGCATCGGTGATTACTTTGACAAATTTTTCTCGGACATGGAAAATAAAGGTGATTTCTTTTTGCGGCAAGTTCTTGCTTGTTTTCTTTTTTTTATTCATTTCGGTTAATTCGAAAATCCGCATAATTCGAAGAATTTTCGCGGTCCGGCGACCTTCGAATTATCGAGGTTTTACTGTACGTTGAAGGAAAAAAAAAAAAAAACGCGGAGCATCGCAAATGCGCGCCGCAGAAGAGCAAGAACGGCGTAGCGTCCAACCGAAACGAAGCGGCGCAGTCCGCATCGCCGTGGTCCTCTGCTTGCACCGTGGTCCTCAGCGGCAATCGTACGCGGCACGTGACTGACAGCAACGCCGAAGCGCTTAGTGCCTAATTGTGCCTTTAAAGCCTTTATTCTTGCGTTTATCGCCGCGCGTAACACCGCGTTGGCGGCTAGCCGCGTGCCTCCGTAAGTGCGTAGTCGCTATCTCTGATCGCGTCGATAACCACCGCAGTTTCGTCCGCAGCGGTTGCGGCAAATAGTAGTTTCGTTTTCACTCGATGCGCGCGTCGGCTGCGTGCCTTCACAACTGCGTAGTTGCCTCCCATGGCAGCGTCGATAGCGACCGCAGTTTCGTCCACACTTCTTGCAGCGAAAGGTAGTTTCGTTTTGACTTGGTGCGTCTGTCAGCCGCCTGCCTTCTGAACCGTAAAGTGGCGTCCATGATCGCGTCGATAGCGGCCGCGGTTTCGTCCACACTTCTTGCAGCGAACGGTAGTTTCGTTTTGACTTGGTGCGTGCGTCAGCCGCCTGCCTTCTGAACCGCAAGGTCGCCGTCCATGATCGCGTCGATAGCGGCCGCGGTTTCGTCGACAGCGGTTGCGGCAAGCAATAGTTTCGCTTTTACTCAGTGCAAAGCTGTCGAAGATAAAAAGCACCGGCTACATCGCGATGTACAGACAGTTTGTTGGCGAGCAGCTGAGTGGCGAAAAAATAATCGGGATGTGCGCCCGTTGGTGCAAAGCGCGTCTCAGATGAAAACGCGTGCCGCGAAGGATGTCGCGAGGCCTTCGCCGCTGCTAGCGCTAATCAGTCATGAGATGAGAATTTCAGCTTCCGCACTGGTCTTGTGCTAAATAGAAACAAGACTTGATGATTCATTGAGTAAATAAAAGCGTGTTGACGTAGTGCAGCATTTGTTTGTTTTCTGGATACCCTCGATAATTCAGTTAAATCGGGGGGGTTCCTTGGCTCTTTATGGAGCTTAGCAGGGTTCCCTGGGATGAACGTACCTGAGAACCCCTGCTTTTGAACATTGTCGAGTGACTCAGAAAAGCTGAGCCCACAGCCTTCTATGGACGCGCGGTGGCGGCGAACAATGCTCAGTGCATGAAGTTCATCGGAACACATGGGCGGGTGAACTGGTTGGGTCCTCGCATTTACTGTCGCTGGCAAGATCCCTAGCCAGATCGGCAACGATGTCTTCATCAGCGAGCTCTCCAGTGGTCGCAACATTGTCGTCGACGGTGACGAAGTCTGTAGCTGCAGTCCCATAACAAATCATCAAGTTCCTCAATTGGTTCATCGCAGTTTTTGGATGAGCATGTGCCAGCCTTGCCGGAAACACCGAGTCCACAATGACGGAAGCAATTCTGAATTGTTTCTTTTTTGACATCATTCCATGATGCATTCAGCGCCCAGGAGGTCAATTTTCAGCTCCCGGCCAGTGCGAAGGTTTAGCAAAGTCCGTTGCACAAGGCGCTTTCTATAGCCTGCCTTCAGTGCACGAATGATGCCTTGGTCTAAGGGCTGCAGCACCGAGGTTGTGTTCGGCGGCAGGAAACGAAGCTCGATATTGCTGACGCTTACCTTACAATGATGCGAAGAGCAATTATCAACGAGTAAGCAGATTTTTCTGCCTTTGCTTACCAGGTCATAGTCCCAGGACTTAAGCCAGTTGCCAAAAAGTTCGCTTGTCATCCAAGCCTTCCCTTTGGGCCTGTAGATCACCGGAACAGAAAGTGCGTTCTTTAGGCACCACGGTGATTTGCTCTTTCCGATCACGAGTGGTCGAAGCTTGGTCGATCCATCGACGTTGGTGGCGAGCAACACCGATATTCGGGCTTTGTTAACTTTCCCGCCGTGGGACTTGTCAGAAGCGACACGCCAGCATTTTATTCGGCAGCATTTGCCAGAACAAAGCAGTCTCATCGGCATTAAATATATCAGGGGATGGTACCTTGTCGTGATGTCATTCCAATTCTCTTCAATCCACTTCTGCACGCTGCTGACGTCCACCGTGCGGCTCAGTAGCGCACCCAGGATCTCTGCCAGGGGGGGGTTGACAGTTTGCCAATACCATCTAAACAACACTAATTTCGATTTATTCAAGGGAAATTGTCAAAAAAATGCGCTTTCTGCGAGTGTGCAGACGATTTCGCGTCTTACATCTTAGTTGCAGCACTCAAATGCGTAAGGAAAGAAAAAGGGGTTAAACAAAAGGGGGGGTTAAGTCGGCCTCAGGGGGGGGGGTTACAACCCCCGAATCCCCCCCCCCCCCCGTCGGTGCGCCACTGGCGCAGCTTTCACCGGTGACAGCCCGGCCGACAATGCTGCAACGCTCTTTAAAACGCTGCAGCTAACCTGAGCCACCTTTGAAGTCGGGTCTGTTTAGAAGGAAAGCGAAATCCTTCGCTTTCTGTTCAATTATGGGGCAAGAAATAGGGATGTTTCACGACCTAACATCCATGAACCACTTGTACACTGCTGCCTCCACGTCTTCATATGCAGCCGTGCGTACTCGTTGGGCGCCGGTAGCACCTGGCCTCTTGTCCGCCTTAGCCCTAACGTCGGCCTTATTTTTCAGTATCGTACTCAGCGTACTTCTTGGGATGCTGTATGCTGTGGTGACATCCGACTTCTTTCCTCCATGTTCAACTCTTCTGATCTCTTCAGCCATCTCTTACGGAGCGGACGAGCGCTGCGTTCCGAGGAGGTGACTATGCACACAATCTTGCAACTTCACGAATGACAGAACACTGAAGCAATCGAGCTGATCACATGCAGGCGCACGTGGCTGTGAGTGAGAGAGAGAGAAAGAGTAGTAGAACCACTTTTTCTAGGGGGTGGCTGTCCGAAGGAGTGAGAGCAGCGCCGCACGCGTGCAGTTGGGCTAAACTACCTTGTCTAGGGGGAGGGGGGGTGGGGAGGGGTAAAGGTAGCTTTCCCGATGATGATATATGTTGTTTTCTGGCGCAAGGGCCAGCTATGGCCAAAGAGCGCCAAGACGTGGTGTACTGAGTGAGCAATGGTATGATCAATGACAGTGGGTAGGTGTAGGGTGGCTGTAAAGGGGCCTAAAATTCTGCGCACTAAAGGTGCGTAAAATACAAAATTAATTAAGATCATGACAATGATGTGATAGGGCGCAATGAATATGGTATAAAAAAGCTGTGAGCGATACAAGGCACTACTGCCTCACAGAGACCCTTAGAAGCAAGAGCCTGGAGGAGAGTGCATTTCAATATGCTGTCGCAGCAGCGTCCTCTGAAAGAGGACCCTGCTACGAATCTCTCGGGCGAAGAACTTGCAAAATGTCGATGTCGTTTAAAAAGGCTAAAACTGAGTCGTGCTGAAATACCGGGTCATTAGCTAAAAACATCGCTGGGTGAAGGGGTATGTTCTCTCTATAGGCTTGAACAAAGTGTTTCTTTCTTTCAGGTTCTATTAGAGGACACTGCACTAGGATGTGAAGTACAGTAAGTACCTCCCCACATCTAGTACAGGTCGGGGGTTCGCCTCCAGACAACAAGTAATTGTGCGTGCCGTAAGTGTGTCCTATTCTGAGCCTACAGAATAGGACATCATTTCTTCTAGATTTCGTGGTGGATGGCCAGTTCCCTAAGCGAGGCTTAATTAAATGAAGTTTGTTTAGACTCTGGGCGTCCCACAAACGTTGCCAGTGGGCTCGAAGTCTCTTACGTAGATATGGCTTCATATCGGGAACAGGGACGGGCATGGATGTGTTTCCAGCTTTTGCGTCGATGGATGTGGCAAGCTGGTCTGCCAGTACATTTCCCTCGATGTCTCGGTGTCCTGGCACCCAGCACACCACAACATGCTGCCCAGACGCATAAATACTACATATGAATGAATAAAGCGATACTATTACGGGATTTTTGTGCCTTTTAAGAGATTTTAAAGCTTTTACTACGCTCAGCGAGTCTGTGTAGATGATTGCTTTGGGTATTTTCGAGTCCTTGATATGTTTAAGAGCCGACAGTATTGCATAAGCCTCTGCTGTAAAAATGCTCGTTTGTGGGTGCAGGGCGTCGGCATCTGAAAATGATGGGCCAACCGCTGCATAAGAGACGCCAGCATGAGACTTTGATGCATCGGTGTAAAATTCCGGACAGGAGTATTTATGCTGCAGTTCAAGGAAGTGCATTCGAATGTGTGCAACGGGGGCGTGCTTCGTAACATGTAAAAAGGACAAATCACACTCTACAATCTGCCACTGCCACGGTGCGACCTGTATAGTGGGTGTCATTAGACGATGTTCAAAAAGTGGGACATCCATTTCCTCAGCCAGACTTCTCACACGCAACGGGAAGGGCTCTCTTACTGCAGGGCGGTTATGAAAGAGGTGGGAGCTGGACAAATCATTTACGGTGGAATATGAGGGATGTTCACTGTTTGCGTTCACTCTAAGGAAATATATGAAAGCTGTGTAGGTCCTCTGCAAGTGGAGGGACCACTCATTGGATTCCACGTAAAGGCTTTCTACAGGGCTTGTCCTAAAGGCACCTGTAGACAAGCGAATACCTAGATGGTGGATGGGGTCCAGCATCTTCAACGCGGTTGGGGTGGCTGACTGATAAATTATGGCCCCGTAGTCTAGGCGTGTTCGTATGAGGCTTTTATACAAGTTTAAGAGACATTTTTTGTCGCTACCCCATGTAGTGTGTGACAACACTTTTAAAATATTCATTGTTTTCATGCACTTGTTTTTTAGATATTTTAGGTGTGGTATGAATGTCAGCTTTGTGTCAAGAATTATGCCTAAGAATTTATGTTCCGTTTTTACAGGTAGACTCTGTCCTTGCAGGTGAATGTCGGGGTCGGGGTACAGTCCTCTCTTTCGAGAAAAAAGGACGCAGGTGCTCTTTTGTGGATTTAGGCAGAACCCATTCTCGTCTGCCCATTTAGCCACCTTGTTCAGACCAAGCTGAACCTGCCGCTCACAGATGGCAAGGTTGCACGATTTAAATCCAATCTGTACATTATCGACGTACGTTGAATAAAACATGTTGCGTGGGATGCATAGACGCAAGGAATTCATTTTTATAATAAAGAGAGTGCAACTGAGCACCCCACCCTGCGGCACTCCGGTTTCCTGCACAAAAGGTCGCGATAAAGCATTGCCAACTCGAACACGGAATGTGCGATTCAGCAGATAACTTTCAATCACATTTAGCATATTACCACGTATACCAAAGTGGGAGAGGTCTCTCAGTATCCCAAACCGCCATGTGGTGTCGTAGGCCTTTTCCATGTCTAGGAATACAGACAGAAAGAACTGTTTGTGAACAAAAGCTTCGCGTATCTGCGCCTCAATACGTATCAAATGGTCAGTGGTGGATCGACCCTCGCGAAAACCGCACTGGTATGGGTCAAGTAGTTTGTTTGATTCTAGGAAATGTAGTAGGCGACGGTTTATCATTTTTTCGAAGACTTTGCAGAGACAGCTAGTTAGTGCTATAGGCCGGTAACTCGAAACAGACGATGGATCCTTGCCCTGTTTCAGGATAGGGATCACTATGGCCTCTTTCCAGGCAGACGGGATCTCACCGGAAGACCATACAGTGTTGTAGAGGGAAAGGAGGGTTTTCTGTGTTTCATGGGGAAGGTGCTTCAGCATTTCATATATTACACGGTCAGCTCCTGGAGCAGAATTATTGCAGCAGTTTAGTGATGCCTGTAGCTCAGCTAATCTGAATGGCTCGTTATATGGCTCGTGTTTTTTGCATTTTCGTTCCAGCTTCTGTCCTTCTATTCTGGCCTTGTATCGTTTAAACGTTTCGGAATAGTGCGATGAGCTGGACACTAGCTGAAAATGTGCGCCCAGGAGGTTCGCTTGGTCTTCCAAGCTGTTGCCCTGTGTGCTTACCAAAGGGAGTGAATATGTTTGTCGTCCTCTTACCTTATTTACCCTGTTCCAGACTTTGGATTCATCTGTATACGAGTTTATACCTGATAAAAACTTCTGCCAGCTCTCTCTTCTGGCGTGTCGGCGCGTTCTCCTGCCTTCGGACTTTACCTTCTTAAAATTTATAAGATTCTCCGCAGTAGGAGAATCACGTAACAACCCCCACGCTTTGTTCTGTTTCTTACGTGCGTTCCTACATTCGTCGTTCCACCATGGGACACGGCGTTTGCATGCCACACCACTTATTTCGGATATGCATTTAGAGGCGGCATCAATTATGAAGGTAGTGAAATACTCAACAGCAGCCTCAATTCCTAACGAAGAGATGTCAGCCCAGGAGATGCTACTAGTAAGAGTTCGAAATTTCTCCCAATCGGCTGTACCAACATTCCATCGAGGGGCTTGTGGTGAAGACTCATTTTCTTTGGTTGTTCTAAGTAGTATTGGGAAATGATCGCTCCCGTAAGGATTTTTGATGACTTCCCATTTAAGTTCAGAAAATAGAGACGCGGAAGCTATGCTCAGATCAATAGAAGAAAATGTTCTGTTTGCAATACAGTAAAATGTAGGTTCCTTTTTATTCAGGAGGCACGCACCAGACGAGAAAAGAAATTCTTCAACAAGACGACCTCGCGCATCGATACGAGAGTCGCCCCACAGACTGCTGTGCGCATTGAAATCGCCAAGAACAAGATAAGGTTCTGGCAATTCGTCTATAAGGGACTGAAATTCATGTTTGTGTATGTGGTAATGTGGGGGAATGTAAAGCGAGCAAATGGTGATGAGTTTGTTCAGAAGAACAAGTCGAACTGCCACTGCTTCGAGGGGTGTTTGTAGCTGCAAATGTTGACATGCTATGCTTTTGTGAATTATAATGGCAACACCGCCTGATGATGCGATAGCATCGTCACGGTCTTTACGAAACGTAACATAGTGTCGGAGAAAGTTTGTATGTGTTGATTTTAAGTGCGTTTCCTGTACACACAGCACTTTTGGATTGTGTTGGTAAAGAAGTTCTTGGATATCGTCGAGGTTCCTAAGAAGGCCTCTGACGTTCCATTGTATAATTTGTGTATCCATAATGAAATTAAATTGGTGCTGTGTGTACTAAAAACGGAAGTATTGGCTTAGATTACAGAGCCCTTTCCAGGCCCTGTAACGCGGGATTTGTCCTTTCTGAAGCAGTCGAGGGAGCCTCGCCGCTCCTTAGGCGCTTGGTGCGCCGTCGGGATTGGTGTAGTGTCCATTGCCTCTTGAGAGGCGCCGGACACGCGCTCTTGCGAGCGAGAAGTTTCGCGAGAGAGTCTCGCCGCGAAGGACGAGACATTTGCGCCCACCAGCCCGGAGGTCGATGGGGTTGCCTTTGGGCCTGAGCTGCGCCGGCTGTTGCCAGCGCCAGCAGGGGCCCGTGAGGGTGAGGCAGCCTTGACTGCACCCACCGTGGGAGATGCTGGCGGGCCTGCAGGTTCGTTACGCGTAGCGCAGGCTGCTACCGAGGGACGTTGTGGTGCCGGCAACCCTAGGGTAACCGGGCCTGTTTGCTGGTTGGGTGGAGTAGACTTCGCTACTTCCACCCTAGGGGCAGGAGCCACAAGCGACAGCTCGCTGCGCGCGGGCTGGGCAGGTGGCAATAGCCGCTGCGACGCTGCCCCTTGACGCGCCGCATCAGCGTAAGTGGTCGTGTGGAATGGTGAGCACCTTTTGCGTGCTTCCTTAAACGATATGTTTTCACGGACTTTGAGAGTGATAATTTCTTTTTCTTTTTTCCAGTTCGGACAAGACCGGGAGTAAGCTGGATGCTCACCATCACAGTTTACACAGTGAGGTGTCGCTTCACAGTTGTCTGAGGCATGACCTTGGGTTCCACATTTCGCACATGTCAATCTGCCACGGCAGCTTTGCGAGCCATGGCCGAATCTTTGGCATTGGTAGCATCGTCTAGGATTTGGTATGTATGGTCTGATGGCTATCTTTGTGTAGCCTGTTTCAATGGTTTGTGGCAATTCGCTCAATTCAAATGTAAGTATCAGATGTTTCGTGGGGATTTCTTTGTTGTCCCGTCTCATAACAATGCGCTGCACATTCGTGACGTTTTGCTCCTTCCATCCTTCCAACAGTTCAGTTTCAGATAAGTCAATGAGGTCTGCTTCTGATACTACTCCCCGTACTGTGTTCATGGACCGATGCGGTGAAACGGTAACTGGGACATCACCAAAAGTAACAAGTTTGCTGAGTCTATTGTATTGTTCTTTGTCACGTAGTTCAAGAAGAAGGTCCCCGCTTGGCATTTTGGTAACCTTGTAGCCAGGGCCTAGCGTGTTGGTCAAGCTCTTTGCAACTACAAATGGGGATATTGTTCTTGCTAGTTTTGCTGTTCTTTCACTATGCACTACTTGAAATCGCGGGAAAATGTCTTTAGGTCGCGTGAACATGTTCAATATCTCATCGGTGCGTCCCCTCTTGTGAGGGAGACGATCAAGAAGTCGAGGAAAAGCGGGCGTTCCCATAACAGTTTAGTGTTGTTCGGCAGCAATGGCAGCCACCCACCACGGAGTCCAACAAGGGGACGCTGCAGCACTTAACGTGTAAGGCTGCGGGCGCCAGCCGTACATTGCCGCTATAACCTTATATAAAAACCCAAGAGAGGGCACCTACACAAGGTTAACCCAAGCCGCCTATGAAAAGTGTGGAAGTAACAGAAGAGAAGAGGTGACAGGACAGTGAGGACAGAAATATAGAGAAGAAAAAGATCGGAGAGGGGGACAGGAAAAGGCGACCGCCGATTTCCCCCGGGTGGGTCAGTCCGGGGGTGCCGTCTATGTGAAGCAGAGGCCAAAGAGGTGTGTTGCCTCCGCCGGGGGGCCTTAAAGGTCCAAACACCCGACATTAGCTCAACCTCCAGGATCCCCCTTTCCCCAGACACGGCTAAGCCACGCACGGCTACGCGTGGGAGGGTCCAACCCCCGTGTGCTCAGGTACGTGGTGGCGCAACTCACCAAACGCCTGCTTGCGCAGACGCCCCTGCGGGGGTAGCTTTCCCGGTCGCCGGTCGCATATACGGCGCTCGCCGTGTGGGAAAGTAAACTTCTGGAGTAGTTTTGCGCTGCTTGAAGTTCGACATATCGATAGTGGCTGCTATTTTTATTCTATGTAACCGTATTTTTTGCTATATATTCACATTGTAACATTAGGGTGTCCAAAAATGTTCGATATATGGGGTAATTCGATGTAAACAAGTTTGATATAGTTGGGTTCCAATGTACCACCACACATCTTTTTCTGTTCATAAATTTTATATTTCACGCACTTTGTTGTCCTGCTAGCATATTGCACTTGAGATGCTTCTTATACAATTGAATACCGCTGCAACCAAATTGACGAGGTGCATGAAAAATTTTATTGGTGCAGAAATTAGTTGTCGGGATATGCCAAAAATCGCTAAGTTCGACCTGTTTGCGCTCCCTGGCAAGCAATGGCGCACAACGGGACGCTTGCATCCTGCCAGCAGAGCCAATGCGTCATTGTCATCGTGGGCACCGATGCAGTACCTGACCGTCTCAAAGGCATCCATGATCTGTGATGCAGTCGGTGGTGTGGGCTCACATCGTGCAGCTGTGTCGTCTTTGTTTGATGAAACACAGTTCTCCCGGACATGCAAGTGAGTGGCTCATGCTCTGGAGGCCCAGTGCCACGTACGGGGCGTGAAATGGTGCAGGCGTGGTGCACGCTGCGTGTCGTTTGCTGCCGAACCACACCTTCGTTTCGCCTTGTCGCGGCATGCAGTCGCTTGGCTGGGCCGCATGTCTTGAACCGCGGAAGTAATGAACGTGATTAAATGGTGAAATGTGTTTGACTAGCAGCCATCTGGATGCTAAGAGCATAGCAATGATAGAGTTTTCAGAACATTTTTAGCGACATCAAGCTCAGTTTTTCTGGTGGAAGCTTTGCGTTTGGACGTTATCGCACATCAGACCAAAACACATTCATTTCGTGAATGAAGCACGGTGTATAACTAAACGAAATGAGCACGATTCGCACTCCAATATGTTTCAGTGAGGCCTGGCTACTTTACGCTCAGTCTGTCACGTTGCCGATGGTGTTGTGAATGTGTTTCCTCGCATGGAATGCTCGCGTGAGACGCAGCATGGCAAAATACCATCTCCGGAACTAAATATTTCTCCTGCTGTTTATTCGCATTCTACGACACTGCAGTAGAAGCAAATGTACTTTTATACGTCTCACGTGTGGTAGGGCACGAAATTAAATGTTGTTCTCGTGATGTGTGATTGCACAGCAGGGTGGCCGTGCGCAAGCAAAGCGATGAGGTGCTTTGATAGCAGAAGATGCATGACATGCATCGACCCTGCATCGTCCTTCGCATGTGCTTGGTTTTTGCTGCCTTCTCGTACATGGCACTGCACGGAGCATGAGCCACGCACTCACGTGTTCTCTCTAACAGTGGACCCATCTGTATGAGCTACGTACAATTGGTATTTTTCTACTTAACTTCCTATTCATCCCGTAGCATTACAATGTGTTCATTTGCACACCGATGTTTTCTATGATTAACTCTTCATCTGTACTGAAAGCATGCAGGTTTATGTACACTTGTAGACTTGTTCACACCTAAAACTACCATTTCTGCTATATAGCCCAGATGAAGCAGTCATAGGGGCTGTGTAGATATTTAGTTGGATGTTACAGTGAACGAAATGTTCATTAATTTTTTTTATCATGTGAGAATTAGAGTGGAAGATCTATGTGTACAGCAGTGACACTGCCCTCCTTGCAAGAACCATGAATGCAAAGTTTCTGCCAATACTACCTATAGTGGTCGCGATATACGACGCCTATAGAACACCGCCTATATACGAGTGGCGGGACGCACGTCAGCACACAACGAACGCAGAGATGCAGTCTGTGTTTATTTCGCGCGTCTTGCGCAACGCTGTGTTGGCGCTGCAATCGGGAGCGCGCTTATGGCGCGCCCCTACAAGGCTCCCCCCATGGAAGACAAGGATGTTTCATTAGGTGCGTTTTGCGCCAATTCAACCGTTTAACTCTCGGGAAGCGAAACCGAAACAGATGAGTTCGGCATGTACGCAGGTTTTACGCGGTCGATTGCTACAACGTCCGTGCGGCTGTTTACTGTCACAGTGAAGGTCTTGCCGGTACGCCCAAGCACCTTGAAAGGGCCTTCGTACGGTGCCGTAAGAGATGGCCGGATGTCTTCGCGTCGCACAAAGACGTGACTTGATGAAGCAAGGTCTCTGCTTACGATGACATTGCAGTTGGACGGTTGTCTTGCGGGCGTTGGTCGCAGACGTTGACACAGGTGCCGAAGCCGCTCGATGTAGTCTGGTGGTGACAGGTCGGGGGCAGGAGCCGGGGCGAAGAATTCACCGGGGAGGCGAAGGGAGGTGCCATACACCATTTCAGCTGCAGTGCACCCGAGGTCTTCTTTAATCGCCGAGCGTATGCCGAGCATCACGAGGGGAAGCTCGTCAACCCATGAAGTTTGGGCGTTGCGAGCGATGAGTGCAGCCTTCAACTGTCGGTGCAGTCGTTCGACCATTCCATTTGGGGAGGGGTGGTATGCCGTTGTGTGGACGTGCCGTACGCCGAGGATACGTGTGAGTGTTCTGAATATTTCGGACTCAAACTGACGGCCACGGTCCGTAGTAACAATGCTGGGGCAGCCGAAGCGAGAGATCCATCCATCCGGCAACAAAATATGAGACTACGGTGGATGCCGTGATGTCGTGAAGCGAGAACGCCTCGGGCCAGCGTGTATAGCGATCCACACAAGTGAGTATGTAGCGCTTTCCGCGCGATGACGGGAGTGGACCGACGATGTCAATGTGCACATGGTCAAAGCGACAGTCTGGCGAGCGGAAGGTTTGAAGGGGAGATTTAGTGTGTCGTGTTGTCTTCGCACGTTGGCACTGCAAGCACTCACGAGCCCAGCGGCGGACATCTTTGTTGACGCCGGGCCACACAAAACGAGACGTGATGAGGCGCTGAGTAGCGCGGATGCCAGGGTGGCTTGCTTCGTGCAGCTTAGTGAAGATTTGACGACGATATGCGGATGGCACAAAAGGGTGCGCGCAGCCAGAAGACACATCACACACAATTGTACCACAGGAGAAGGGCAGCTGCATATCAGACAGCGACAAAGAACTAGAGCTTGCGCACAAGTCGCGAAGTTCACTGTCACTACGCTGTGCCTCTGCAATTGCCTCGAAGTCCACAGCATCAGATGTTAGGACACTTACGCGGGAAAGGGCGTTGGCAGCAGCGTTGACGGGGCCTTCGATGTACCTTAGGTCTGCGGTGAACTCCGAAATGAAACTTAGATGCCGAATTTGCCGGGATGTATAAGCACTGTGGTTTTCACGGAAAACGAATGTTAGTGGCTTATGGTCGGTCAGCACGTGGAATACGCTACCTTCCAGTTGGTGGCGAAAATGGCGAATTCTGAGGTAGACGGCGAGAAGTTCACGGTCGAATGTGCTGTAGCGAGTTTCGGCAGGCTTTAGTTTCTGGGAGAAGAAGGCTAGCGGGCACCACGAGTTTTGCTGGAACTGCTGAAGGACAGCACCAATGGCGTTGGAGGAAGCATCGGTGATCAGCCGCATTGGTGCATTGGGTAAGGGATGCACGAGCATTGTTGCGTTGGCCAGAGCATTCTCAGCTTCCTCAAATGTTGCGTCAGCTGGACTTGTCCACTCAAAAGGGGCTGACAGTGCTTTAGTTGACTTGAGCATATCGGTCAGCGGTAGGACAATACGAGCCACATTAGGTATAAAGCGACGGTGAAAGTTCAGCAGTCCTAGGAACTCGCGCAGCTTTTGAAGAGAAGTTGGACGAGGAAAATCGCGCAGCGCTTGAACTTTGCCGTCCAGGGGCTGGACTCCTTCAGGTGTGACGAGGTGGCCAAGAAATTCGATGCTGTTGACACCAAAAACACACTTTGCTGTGTTAATGGTCAAGCCGTGTTCCTGGAGTCGTGTAAAAAGCAATCGCAGATGATCGGCATGCTGTTCAGGTGAAGAGCTAGCCACAAGTAAGTCATCGAGGTAGGCGACGACGAAGCGTAGGCCGTGGGTCACCTCACTGATGAATCTTTGGAACGTTTGGGCTGCGTTCCTCAACCCGAAAGGCATGCGGATGTACTCAAAGAGGCCAAAAGGTGTCGCAATGGCAGTTTTTGGTATGTCAGATGGCTCAACAGGAATGTGGTGGTAAGCTTTGACCAAGTCGATCTTGCTGAATATGGTCGTACCAGCTAGTGTGGCGGCGAAGTCGTGAATATGGGGAAGTGGATACCGATCAGGGAGAGTGCGCGCGTTCAGGGCACGATAGTCACCACAGGGGCGCCAGTCACCTGGGTCAGGCTTCGGAACCATGTGCAGGGCGGATGACCAGCTGCTTGACGATGGGTGAATGATGCCAAGTTGCAGCATATGTTCAAATTCCCTGCGTGCTGTGGAAAGGCGGTCACCCGCGAGGCGTCGTGGTTTGCTGAACACGGGAGGTCCGGTTGTGATGATGTGGTGCGTGACTATGTGTCGCACCGGTAGTTCTAAGTTGTTGGGCTTTGTAAGTTCAGGAAAATCAAACAGAATTGAGCCAAACGAGCGTGCTTGTAAGTTCGGAGCCCTTTGCACAGGGCTCGACTCAGGTGCAAGGATTGCCTGCACAGACAAACTGGTCGTACAGTCCACAAGGCGACGTGAGCGGATGTCCACGTTCAGGCCGAAGTTGTTAAGAAAGTCCACTCCAAGTATAGCGAAGCGCACATCAGCGACGATGAATATCCCTCTAAATGTGCGGCGCAGTCCTAAGTCGATGGTGAGCGAACGCTGTCCAAATGTGGCGATTGTGGAACTATTTACAGCTTGTAACGACACAGTTTTTTCAGAGCGTTGTCGATCTTGACGTGAGGCAGGGATAACGCTCACCTGAGCGCCAGTGTCGACCAGAAAACGATGTCCCGTTATTTTGTCTGATACGTATAGCAGGCGGCTGCGTTTCGCTGTGGGGTCAAGCGAGTCACTCGCCGCCATTAGCGACTCGCGTTCGTGTTTTCCTGCCAGCCACAAGGCTCTCGACACTTCCTAGCGTTGGTGCCGAAACGGACATGATACCAGCAGTAGCCGTCACCATTGCTTCTAGTGCGGGAACGAGAACGTGAGCTGCCGTGAAAGCGACCACGGGTCGAAGTCCGCATCGCGGCGATGGAGGGAGCGAGCTGCTCTATTTTTTTTTTCGAGTCGTTCGATGCGAGAGTGCCGCGTTTGGGTATCTGGTGCCACGGCAGTCGCTGCCGCAACCGTGGGGCCAGCGCGGGAGTATTCTGCAACGCGATCTGCGAGCTCGGCTAGCTTCTACAACGGCATGTCGCCTGCAGCAGCTAGGACAGGAACAAGGTTTTGTGGCAGACGCTGCAGAAACAACTCACGAAGTAGAGGACTCTCGGAATCTTGCATGCTGTCGCCGAGTAGCTGGCGCATTCGGTGCAACAGCTGAGATGGTCGTCGGTCTCCCAGCTTCTTCGTGTTGAGAAGTTGCTGCAAGCGGCTGCATTCCGAAACCGTTTTGCGCGTCAGAACAATGGTCTTGAAATGGTCGTATGGTAGCGTTGCGTGTGGAAGGCTCAGCACGTCGTCGAATTCGTCCCCAACTTCAGATGGTAGTGTAGAGACGACATGACGGTACTTCGCGCGCTGTGCAGTGATGCGGCGCAAATCGAAGAGCGCTTCCACTTGAGTAAACCATACTGCCGGATTCTTCGGCCAAAATGGCGGGAGACGCAACTGGACGTTTGAGACTGCTTCCATGTCGATGGCGAGGGAATAGTTCTCGTTGCTCATCGTTGACTGCGGTTGCTGTTGAGTACCGTCGCCCGCCGACGTGGGACTTGTGTTTGTAGCCATCACGTACGTACGTCCGGGTCACCAAGCTATAGTGGTCGCGATATACGACGCCTATAGAACGCCGCCTGTATACGAGCGGCGGGACACACGTCAGCACACAACGAACGCAGAGATGCAATCTGTGTTTATTTCGCGCGTCTTGCGCAACGCTGTGTTGGCGCTGCAATCGGGAGCGCGCTTATGGCGCGCCCCTACACTACCACAAGGGGGTACAGCTGTAAATATGGCGATTAATGCTTCACACTTGCACTGCCTTGTTTCAACTCTCGACACTTTTCAACAAAATGCCGATGATGGACCAGGTTGCACCTGAAACGGGAAGAGTCAAAACTCACCTCCACGTTCTGATCCACGAGCTGATCGTCATCGCTGGCTGGAAGTGATCCCAGAAAACTGTGAAGCCGGATGGACCACTCTCGGCCACTGGACCCCCCCCTGGCACAGCCCGTACGCTTCTCCTTCCTGGAAATGGACAGTATTCTATGCAGTCTCAGCGAGAGCAAAAATCTTAATGTTGCTCCAAAACAAACATTTTATTTAACTGCTTTAAGCTACACCAGTAGAGATATAACCATGACACTGAAGGAACATGGAAGTGATAAACTGTAAATAGCATTTTTATGGCTTCCACCTAACATTGCACCAAACAATTCTATAAACTTGGTCCGTATACTACTTGTATTAATATTTTGCACAGTCGTGACTTATAAGCTAGCCAGCAGTTTGTTTGCATGCCTAGTACATTACAAATTTCTCGCTTTGTGCAAGTGGCACCAAAATGCCTCCCAGCATTCTTAAGGGACCCTGACAATTCAATGCAACAACTACAGAAGCACTGCCCATCTAAATATTATTCATTCTTTTTATATCAACTCTCGATGACTTGACATGATTAGCCATGCACAGCAAGTGGATGACATTTATATTACTGGATGCAACGGCAAGAATGTCAGGATTTCTCACAATTTTTCATAAATGCCAGTGAAATTTTGGAAGAGTCACGTAAAGTTGTAAAGCAGCATGAGGTAGAGTTACACTGCAAGGATTTTGTAAGTTGTTTAGTAGTAGCCGAGATAGTAGCAAAGAAATATTGCAAGGCAGTGGCGTGACAGGGCAAGCTACCCTTCCACAAGTTCAATGATCCTTCTTTCCTATCTCTTATAAAATCTGGCATAAAAAGGTAAATTACTCCGATTTTCCAGGGACTCTGAATGAAAATTCTTGGTCGAGCTAGAAGAATTAATTCTTGCTCCAAGATGGCCAAACCATGACCTTGACCTATTACATTGTAAGGAAAAACAATTATGTACACGTAGCGCAATAAAAATTTAATGCAATTTAATTAAACTTAAAGATAGGACAGTGATTGGTGCCCCCCTCTAAGAAAATACGATACCGGCCGTCAATGAAGCATAATGTAAAGTATCATTTGTAAGCAGTAGTCAGCCACTGATAATGCAAGTACAAGTCACAAATTAAAGTGCAATTCGGGCAATTTAACTGGATTTTGCTACGTGATGTTCACTACCACTGCCTCCTCTCACCAGTGTGTCGGCTCTGCCTTTGGGAGTGCACTAGTACCTCTATTGAATGTTGCTTAAATTAAGCATGTGGAGTATACATAGCTGCTATGGCTAAAATTCAGGTTTGATTGAGCTCAAATTTCACACAAGGTAGCTTTTTGCATTGTATAGTGTTGTAGCACAATTCGGTGACTACTACTAGCTGCTTTGTCAGAAATACCATAGTCACCAGAATGTAGGCCCCCACTTTTGTTTGAAAGATAATAAAAGTAAACGGTAAGGTTTGGCCCCAACCATTAATTAAGCCCAAACAGTACGAGAGCGATTTTGTGCGCCATCGCACGAACAGATAGTGTCGCTCGGAAGTGCTATGAGCGACTAGCCAATAGCGCGAAGCCGGAACATGCATGCGGTATGACAGTCTCGTCGCATGCATGCGGTATGACTTATAAGCGACGAGCGAACACGACAGCCATCTCCATCGCGTCGCTTGTCGCGCGCAAGATCGCGTGAATGCGGTTTATACTTTACACATTGTGAACTCCAGAAATGTCAACACTACGTGATGGAAAAACATGTTTCCACATTTATCAGCGACGCAAAGAAAAGTTTAAATGTCTGCAACAATGAAGATCATGCAGGTGACGGCAAGGGAGACTGCAAACGTTCGAGGCGTCGCTCAAAACAAGTTCAGATACTAGTCTACTTCGACATGCCTTTAACATGCCTGCTTTGCTTTAATAGTAAAGTGGATGGTGGCAGCACGAGATGAAATTCCGGCTGCAGAATGCGAGTATTCTGAAAGTGCAGCACCTTCAATGCACTCAAAGGAAGTGAGGACAGTGCACTGTGGGAAGACATCATAAAAAATGCCAGCGTTAACTAAACCCTTTTATATGACTGGCGCATGCGTCACATCATGCAGCGTGCCTGCACACCAGTTTCCATTACGTTAAGGACGGAGAAGTGAAACGGGCGAATAACAGTCGAAATTACCACTGCCTTTCCTGTCACACTTCTTTCTGCTTGCACTTCTCACCGTTCTTCCCTCGACAAACATCAAACATTGCATTTGCCCTCATGACATCACTGCATTGATGTCTCATAAGGTACGTTCGATTCGCCTGCACCGCCTGAACCAGTTCACGAGGTACTGCACCCTGCCATTCGTTTCAGCGGTGCAGCAATGGCGCCCGCTGAACCACGCCGTTTGTTTCAAAAGGTGCAGGGCTGGTTCATGATTTTGCTGCACCCACTCCACTGTCGGTGCTGCCTTGGTGCAGGCGTACAGGTGCACGGCAGCAGCACTGCAGATGGCACAGCACATGGGCGCGAGCGCCGTTAAAACCCCGCTTATGCACGTCTGATGTATCTACGCAAGTGTGGTGTGTATTTACACCCCACAATTCGATCATATCTGCAGTTCAGGACCTCTCAAACTTACGCACTCCATGCACATTAGTCGGACATAACATAACGCCTGCACCGCCTGTGCACCTTGGCATTTGTTTCGAGTGTCGCGCTGTGCCTGCACCACAGAAATCGAGCTGCACAATTTCTGAACTTCTCGTGAACCACCGTGAACTGGTTCACAGTGGTGCAGGCAAATCGAACGAACCTATAGTGTGCAAGCTTGTGGTTAATGTAGTGCATAAGTAAACATTGCATGAGATTACACGTTGCATAGAATGACGATAAAGACAATTGTATGCATCACATTTAGTGTCCATAGCATGTTATTAACTTCTTTATATAGATCCAATGTGCGACGGTGTGGTGCATCTGCATAATTTATTATACAGTTGATTTTTGTTCATTCAACCCTTGTGGGACTACAATGATGATGATGATATAAACTTTAATTTTCGAGACGGTGTTCCCGAGCGTTTGAGCTGTGGATCACTCTAGGTGGGAGGGTCCCTCATTCCAGGAATCCTCTGGCCGCGATAGCATCCCGGGCTCTGGCGACAAGACGTCGTTGTTCGTCCAGGGCCGGGGTGGAGATCTTGGCCTCCCACGTCTCGGCGAGGAGGTTCACGTCTTCAGACGTTGTATGTTTAGTAACGGCGTCTTCGGGGCGCCACGGGCACTCTAGTAGCAAATGCGCCAGAGTGTCTGGCACGGCGCAGATCGGGCAGTTGTATGTGTGTAGTGTCGGGTGGATGCGATGCATAAGGATCCCATGTGTGTACGTATTGCTCTGCAGTCTTCCGAATGCGGTGCTTTCCTCTTTCGTCAGTTTTGGATGAGGTGGCGGGTACACCCTGCGTCCCAATCGGTAGTGTTGGAGGATGGCTTTATACGTGGGGGGTATTGTCTCCGTTTCCGTTGCGTCACCAGGCGGTCGGGGGTCTCGCGAGGCGTCGAAAGAGGCCCGGTTGACGTGGTCGCGGGCCGCGGCGTGTGCCGCTTCGTTTCCCTCGAGCCCCTCGTGCCCTGGTACCCACGTGACGCAGGTGTAAGGGAGCGGAGTGCTTCTTTTCTGCAGAATTTTGACTGCTTCCACTGATATTCGGCCTCTCGTGTAATTGCGCACTGCGGATTGGGAGTCCGTGAAGACTGCGACCGCGTTCGTGCTCGTGGTGGTGGCGAGGGCGATCGCCGCTTCTTCCGCTGTCTCCGAGTTCCGCACCCTGACTGTGGCGGATGCCAGTTCTTGGCCTCTCGAGTCAACCACACTCAGGGCGTAAGCGGTTTTTCCCGGGTATTTGGACGCATCTACGTAGCGAGCATCTGGATCGTGCTTGTGGCGTCTTCGGATGGCGTCGACTCGAGCGAGCCGGCGTCCCCGATGATGCTCGGGATGCATGTTGCGCGGTAGTTTGCCGATGCTCAGGGATTCTCTTAAGCATGGCGGTATCTTGACCTTGCGGTCCGCGTCGGAGATGTAGCGTTCTGCGTAGCCGAGGCGCGCAAGGACCGATCTGCCCGTCGGCGTGAGCTTCAGCCTCTCGAGTTGGTTGGTTTTCTGGGCTTCCACCAGCTCTTGCCAGGTGTTATGAGCACCCATTTTAAGAAGTCGGGTGGTAGATGCCACAGGTGGTAGACCCATGGCGAGCTTCGTAGCTTTGCGGATGATGACATTGAGCTTGTCGACTTCGCAATTCTTGAGAGCCAGGTACGGGGTTGCGTACGTTATTCTGCTTGTCAGTAGAGCTTGAACGACTCTCAGGGTGTCTTGCTCCTTGAGACCACTGCGTCGATTAGCTACTCTCCTTACGAGGTGTGTGAGTTGGGATATTGTGCGTTGGAGCCGTGGGAGCGTGGCGACTCCTGATCCATCTCGGTGGAGGTGCAAGCCGAGTACTCGAAGCGAGGCGACCTTCGGTATTTGGATCCCGTTGAGCGTGACGCATGGGTCTGGAGCTTCGTAGGTGGGAGGTCTACCCCTCGTGCGTGCCTTGAGTACGAGTAGCTCCGATTTCTCAGGTGCGCAGTGGAGGCCGCAGCTATCAAGGTAGTGCTCGATAACATCAACCGCTTCTTGAAGGCAACGTTCTTGCTCTCCGGTGCTCGTTCCTCGCGTCCAGAGCGTGATGTCGTCCGCGTAGAAGGCGTGACGCAGGCCTGGGATGTTTTCGAGAAGCCGGGGGAGCTTGAGGAGTGCCACGTTGAATAGGAGGGGCGACACGACGGAGCCTTGCGGCGTTCCCCTGTTCGGCAGCTTGAATTCCTTACTGCGTAAGTTGGATATCCCCACCGTGGCCGTCCGGCCGGTGAGGAAGTTACGGACATAGCCGTAGGTCTTTGAACCGCAGGCGGTCTCCTCGAGGTTTTGTAGTATCGCTTTGTGGCTGACATTGTCAAATGCGCCCTTCACGTCGATGGCAAGGACGCACGACTTGTTATTCTTGCTGAGGTGGTCAATGAGGTCATCCTTTAGGAGAAGAAAGACGTCTTGCGTAGAAAGAAGCTGGCGGAAGCCGAACATAGTGTCTGGATAGTGCCCATTGTCTTCGAGGTGCGATGTGAGCCGGTCATGGACCATATGCTCAAACAGCTTACCAACGCACGAAGTGAGAGAGATTGGTCTCAGGTTCTCGAGAGCTGTGGGCTTGTTGGGCTTTGGTATCATGAGCACTTCCGAGTGCTTCCACGCGGCCGGCAGCTCTCCTTTGTCCCAGCACTCGTTGTAATACCGGAGGAGAGCCGTCAAGGCCTGTTGGGGCAGCTGTCGTAGGTGCTTGTTCACTATTCTGTCCTTGCCTGGGCTCGTGTTTCTCGTGAGCTTGGAGATGGCTGCTTGGAGCTCTGCTGGTGTGAAGGGCCGGTCCAAGTCAGCGTTGGGTCTGCCTTCATATTCTTTGAGTGGCGGGGTTGTCGCTGGTTGGGAGGGACCGCGGAGCTTGTTGCATAGTTCGTGAAGTAGGTCTTCCTCCGAGCCGTCGTAGTTGTGTGCTAATCGACGGATGTGTTGCCGTTGCTGCGTCTTGGTGGGACCTTTGTCGAGGAGAGCGCGCAGCAGGTGCCACGTTTTCTTGGTACTGAGCGTGCCCTGAAGCTTATCGCAGAAGGCGCGCCAGTTGTGTCTCGCTAGCTGTTCAGCATACTCCTGCGACTGTTCTGTCAATAGGGCGATTCTTTTCTTGAGTTGCGTGTTGAGTTTCTGCCTCTTCCATCTCTTGAGTAGGGCCCTTCTGGCCTCCCAGAGGTGGAGTAGGTGAGTGTCTATGGCGGGGTGATCGTCATCAAGTTGGATGATTTTTGTGAACCGTTCGGCGGTATCCAGGATCTGTTTGAGCCAGGCGTCGATGTCCGATATGGTAGTTTGATCGTCGAGCTCGGTTCTGAAGCCATTCCATTCCGTTATTCTTGCCGTGCCAGTCCTGGCCGGTCGACGTGCGTGCTCGATGTCGAGTTGGACGATGTGGTGGTCACTACCAAGAGTGTCTGGGAGACAGGTCCAGATCGCGTTCTTCACATCCCGCGTAAAGGTAAGGTCGGGGTTGGTGTCTCTTGAGACGCTGTTTCCGACTCTCGTAGCCTGGAGCGAATCGTTCCACAACGTGAGGCCGTGTTGCTGAGCGGCGTCGTGGACTCTCGCGCCTTTCTTCGTAGTGGTGGCATAGCCCCAGGCCGTGTGCGGGGCGTTAAAGTCCCCTACGACTACGAGCCGGTGTCCTCTTGTGCGTTTTTGGAGTTCGCGGATGAAGTGATCGTAGTCCGCGAGCTGGTCTCGCGGTGGGCTGTATACGTTAGCCACGTAGAGGCTTTGATGCGACTTGCGGTCGGGTATGATTTCCGCTATAGTGTTCTCAATCGTGGTGTCTTCTATCCTGTGTTCTTGGGCCGTAATTGTCTTCTTGAGAAGTATGGCGGTTCTTGTGGTTATGGTGAGGGTGTTGTATCCTGGAAGCCTAACTTTTTTGGTGTTGGTCTCTTGGAGGGCGATGATGTCTGGTTGATTTGTCTTTAGATATTCTTGTAGATTTGCTAAGCGGGTTCTGTAGGATCTACAGTTCCAGTGCCAGATGCGGAAAGTCGATTGCGAAATGGGAGTTTTGCAGTTAGAGTTTGCCATCCACAGGAGCCCCAGGTGCGTTAACGTGCTCCCGTTCAAGAGAGTTCGAACGGGAAGGCGTCTTGCTGTGTGGCCGTCGTTTCTTCCTTCCGTGCCCTTCCTCAAGTTCCGCGTGGCTCATGTAGTTGTTCTTGACATGGGCTATGAAATTAGTGAGCTGGGATTTCATCTCATTGATTTGGGCTGTATGTGTGTCCATGGTGTGGCTGAGTGTCGTGAACTTGTTGCCGATTTGAGTATGAATTGGCTGCAATTTCGCTTGTAAGATTGCTTCGAGCTTGGACTCAACTATCACTGTGAGCTTCGATTCAATTAGAGCCTCGAGTTTCGTTTCGATGACGTGTACAATCTTCTCCTCCACGACAGCTTCAACTTCTTGTTTCGTGAGGTTCTTGGTTCAAGATTCTTTAATTATCCTAAAGGTTCAATTAATAAACGGCAGCAAAATAAAAGAATTCAAATATATTTTTATTGCTTGGAGTACCCTGTATTGTCTTTGTTTTTTGCTCTTGAAGCGCGACTCGACTAACATGAGGGGAACAGCGCCGACATGTTTAAACGCTGGCTCAGCTTGACACGACACCAAACAAGCAGCAACGAATTGCTTACTGGGTGGAACGAGAGTCGGCCACTCAAAAGATAAAATAAATTTATGCAAAACAGCTTCACAACTAGGGAAGCCAGTAGCATCTACTGCTAAATTCCTTGTGTTTTCAATGTTATAGTAGCCTCTGAGCAGCTAAGGCGGCACCGGTGCAGGTCAGTAGGGATCGAATAACCCGAAGTGGCACGATATTGAGTTCGAGCAAAATGAGTTTTCTTCTGTATGGTTTCTCGACAAGACTTTTCAGCGAGTTTGAATTAACTGAGGTTCAATTAACGTAAGTCAACTGTAGAATAACCTCTGTAGTAAAATATACTGTGGAGGTTACTGTATATAGAGTACAGACTTTGCTTAGTAAATACTACAGTCGAACCTCGTTGATACAATTCTGCGTAATACATTTTTCATGATATTACGTTTTTTTTTATTTTCCCGATAATACAATGTGGTTGGATAATACAGTATAGACCACTTATAACGTAACCGCTTATAGTGCAGGACCGGATATAAGACGGTCTTTTCAGACTCCCGTTAATTTTCCCATAGCACTATGTATACGCGTATCGCTTATGTAGTGCAGTTGCAGGACACGATATACCGGTTACAGTGCGGCTGCCTGAATCAAACCAGAATGAAAGGATAGGCATGCCAGAACATGCACAACGCAGGGTTTCCGTGTTTGTGCAACAATGTGCACAGCTGCTGTGATGCCTCAACTTGAGCAGCCATGGGCAACAAGTGGTTGGGATCCTTATTACTGGATGCATTGGCAAGAAAACGGTACAAGAGGTAAACTGTGCGTGGCGACAGCTTTCGGATCACCAAAGCAGTTGCAATGAGACAACATCTTGTGGCAACATCTGGCATAGTAGAGCTAAACATGAATTACAAAAGATGGGGAAAAGAAAGAAAGAAAGAAAACAGGAAAAGGGGACTGAATAGCAGTACACTATAAAATTAACAATTATCATGGATATTAACGTAAATGTTTACCTGTCACTGGAAATGAACGGCTACCACGACAATTCAATGAAATCTGGGGAATTAAATGACCATGCCCATTTGATCACAGCAACATGAAGAAAATGAACAATGAAGCCGAATGAAGCATAGGTGGTATTAGTTGCTAGGGTTAATTGAAATGTAGAAAATGTCACGGAAAAGCAAGCGCACGAAAAGTCAACTTTGCGCAGATGGAAGCGAAACTCACATTTCCCACATTACGCGTGTGATGCTTTTTAAGAAGCTATGGCAGCCGTGCCCCTGTAAATTTTCTCCATTTCAACATAACAATCGATGTCTCCTATACTTTCTCGGGCCTTATCGTCCGTTTTCTTCGCATGGTTGTAACTAGAAAAAAGATTGAGCACCTTGTATTCTCTGTACCCATTTGGTGGGTGCGATTAGGCACAACAGAAATTGAGACCTTCCACGACAATTTTCTCTACCGATAAGACACACCATGCTAATGCCAAGATGGAAACCACAGAAGTTGATCTGCCAGCAGACTACAACATATTACAAATGAATCCCATACAGTTTCTTTTGAAGAAAAAAACTATTCAACAGAGCAGTTGACATCCAGTTCAAGTGGTCAAAACTGGGTTAACCTGGGTTGATTAGACAAAGGAGTTGCACTACCAACAGGAAACAACCAGCTCGCAGCTCATTGGCAGATGAATTTCAATTGCCACTTCTTTTGAAACTTTGTAAGCTGGAACAATAATAGAGCAAATGGGCTCTGTCAAAGTGGTGACTCATTTCATTAAACACCCCCCGTTCAACCAAATGCAACCTTGCCTCGCGTGTCTCTTGAAAAAGATAGACATGAAATTTTAAACTATTCATTCTTTTACGTTAAAAGTATGTCCTAGACCTCTAAGAAAAAGTTAGTTAGTTAGTTATGTAGGGTTTAATGGCGCTTCTCGGCCTTTTGGCTAAGATCAAAGTGTAGCTCTAAGAAAAAGTAGTGACGAGCCTCAGAGTATGTTATGGTATGAAAAACATTATTGAGGTCCTGCAGAGCGTGTCTCGGCCTCACAGTGCCATAAATAAATTTAATATATTAGCTTACCTACAACAAATTTCGGTTACACTTCCCAGGAGGATGCTGTGCTGCGACACCATGACACAGCATGTGGTCACGTGAGAGCAGGACGTTGCTACGTTGAGACACTTGCTCCGGCTCACTTGGTCGCCTCGTATGCTGCAACTCGTTGCGAGGGCTGCTGTAGCAGCATAGCAGACGAATGAGCGAGCTGGAGCGAGTGCCAAAACATTGCAATGTTCTGCTCCCATGTGACCACAATAGGAACAAAACCGGAACAGGCAGTAGAAAACCTACCATATTAAATTATTTACTGCATTCTGAGTCTTGACAGTATTTCCCCTGGTGTTCGGAGGTATGGAACTTTCAATTAAAGAGAGAAGAAACTAGAAATTCTTGTGTCAGTGCCCCTTTAAGTGAAGGTCAAAGTCCTATAAATCTAAGAAAATACACCGGCTAGTTTTGCAGCAGCCTGTACTTTGAACTATAACACCTGTTCTTGTACGACTAAGCTTGGTTTGAGTACCAAGAAGGTGAATGCATCATGACGGCGGAATACACCGATTCATTGCGTTCCGCAAACAATGCAGCCGCAACAGGCAAGCAGAACCAGAAGAAATGCCAGCAGCACTCTAGGTAATTTTTGTGCGGGCAACATCGCACCTAGCTTCACTGCTATGCAACCTCAGCAAAATTCGTTGTTTGATGATGTCGCGATACTGTTCGTGACAGCAGGTCCAGCATTCCGAAACAAAACGTCAGTATCAAAGTAAAATTTCGAATTTTCCCCAATGTTCATACTTCCCAAGTGTCAAGATTCAGTGGGCAAAAAAAAAAAAAAAATGTGGTAGGGTTCTTACAACTTCAGATATGCATCAGTACTCTTTTGAAAGGTCACTATAGGAATATAAGGTAAAAAAAGATTGGATGGTGAGGCTTCTGTAATAACAAATTTGTCTTTCGCAGCCAGACCAGACACTTTGTAAGTGAGAAAATGATGAAGATTGGAGTGGCACCACCTAATTTGGAATATGGTACCTCTTGGGCGACGTTCGCACTGGCTGATTCACAAAGAGTACTAGAAAGGGAGGCCATGTGAGGATTACGTCAACTCTTCCGTCTTAGCGCTAGCGATTAAAGTTGAGAAGCAGCAGCAGGACCTACGGAGCAATTTCCTACACATCACAGTGATACATTGGCACACACAAGATGGCGATAGGTTTGTAGACGAATAGTCTTGATCTAACCAAGCTTAATATTTCCCTTTAGTGTCCCTTTAACATCTTGCAAAACAAGAACACACAGATGCATGCCACACTTACCAATAACGTTTCTTCAGTCTGTTTATCTTGACTAGCACTTGGTTAGCCGTATAGAGCGCTTCCCCAGGTGAAAGACCAGCATTGAGCTTTGCCGCCATTTCCTCGTAAAGGGACGTGTTCTCCGTGTTGGAGTTCAGTTTTGGGTAGTAATCTTCCCAAATGCGTATCAGACTGCTCGTCACAGCATTGGGCCAACTGACACGGTTGCACGAAGACGGTCCTGCTGGGCACCAGTCCAAAGCTGTAGGGGCCACCATTCTGTATGTTAGCGGCGGCAAACTGTGATCTGTGCGAACTCTTGCAAGTGCCACACACTGGTCTCATCTCGCCTCAATTGAGTTGGATTTGCGTTTGCCTAGTCACGGTCACAGCTTTTTTTCATGGGTGCTGCCATATTGCACAGGCAGAACCGCCATCTATGGGCAGTCGGCATGCTAGCTTGGGCGAGCGCTCAGTGTTGTATGCCAGGTAGAGGCTCAGCAGCAGTTTCTGGCAGTTGTTTTTGCCCTCACGCGGTCTATTTACTATGACCAGGCGTCTTCCAAGGGGAAACTGGTTACGTGAGACAAACTGAATGGATTTAAGTCGGCATGGCCGGAGTTTCCACTGGCGTTGAGACGGACGGAGCACCCAGCATGATGTGTGTGTGTGCTTTTGAGCTTACAATCAGCCTCGGCAATCAGTTGTGTATTACTGAAAATTTGTTTCACGAAAGTGACCTTATTGTGGCATTCTCACCGAAATTCTCAGCTGCGATTTAGCAACAATGAGTAGTTATGAAACATGACTATCCCGATGGCTTGGAATAAGTTGAGCTGTTTACTTTGACAACAGTTCAAATTGTTATCTGTAGATACATTGCAGAACTGTACTTTTCTTGCCCGACGAAATTTCTGCCCACAACAAAAAGAGATTGGGTTAATAATAAGAACATACTGTACAGTGTGAATCACACTTGTCTAGTGGTCAAGCGACCAGCCTGGATTAAAGATGCTGGATTACAGATCCGTTTGTTCTATGTAGCGCATGGTACAAGCATTTGGCATGACCATGTGAGGTCTTATTAAGTCATTAGCCAGTGTCTTTTTTTTTTCATTTCAGTGAAAAAAAAGGGGGCAATCTCGCTTTTTTTTTCTCGCGTTTCTCACGAAAGCTAGCAGCATGCGTTTTCCTCCTCACCCAATGAAAAGGTCTATACAAAGAACACATAATACACGCACAGTAAAGCCCCGTAATCTTTTAACGCACAACACCTGGTTAGCATTGTTAGCATACATTCAAGACAAACGAAAATGTCATAGCTTGAATGGGGTTGAAGCATCAACAGCAACAACAAATATCCGACTGCAAAACATACTAGCTTGACCAGTACGGCCGTTAATGCGGAAAACTGAATAAAATGGCCTGGCGACAGTGGCCTTGAATATGCCAAGGTCAACCAGGAGCACACAACGCACTGAAAGAATATACAGTGGAACCTCGTTGATACGATCTTCGTGGGAACCAGAAAATAAAACGTATCATCCAAAAATCGCATCATCCAAAGCAAGCCCTAAAACGTAAGAAAAACAGGCTTACTTGGTGACAAACTCGCTAGCAACGCTTCTGGTGGCGCCAAGTAATACTGCTCCGCATAACACACGTGTTATTTGGAGAAGCATCACATCACACGAACTGCAGCCAACACACTTTTATTGAGCAACTTTAAACAGCACGTCAGTTCTTGCTGAACTTTATTTTTTTTAAAGTCCATAAACAAGTTATTTTGAAAGATAACAAGTTCCTTGACATAGCTATGGAGGTCACGGCACCACGAGGCTACGATTTCCAAAACAAAGGAACATTGTAGAGACCGTGACACAACGAGCGATATGACTGGCGGACGAGGGCAGGCGCTTCATTCAACCGAGTGACCGCATGAAGATCTCGCCTGAAAAGCCAACTAAAACAAGCGCGAGCGGAAGCTGACGCAAGCATACGATAATACGAGTGCGAAAATAGCGGTCGGGCGGGTCCGCATGACTACAGATCCACGCCACAGCCGGTTTGGAGGCACACTAGGGGACCTTCTCTAAAGAGCGAGCGCGCGTCTCCAGACGGGCCGTGCCCGTGCATGATCAGCGAAGGGGGCAGCTCTCATTGGTCTGCTTCGCTCGCGGCTCATTTGCCGCCAGGGCGCGTGGCCATTTAAATCGGTCCGGGACCGATCCCTTCCACGGCACCAAAAACCTGCTTCGCCGTAGCTTTTGTGGCGTGCAATGTGCCACCGCCGGCCCTTAACACGTTGTTAGTGGGTCGTTGAAATGTAATTTTATCTAGTACAGTTGAATATAAAGCTACGAGTTTCAGAAATACCAGTTTGCAGTCCAATTTCAGGTGAAAACGCGATCGTATGAACCGCATGAAAAAAAAAAGTGCAATTTTCCCGAAAAACGTATTACGCAGAATCGTATCAATGAGGTTCCACTGTACACATTCTTGCTGGCCACAAGTTGTCTGCAAGGTGCAAAGGCACCTCGCAGACAACTTGAGAAACCAGAAATTGCAGAACCGCTATCTGCAACAGCAACTTTACTCGCTGAAGTAGGCGGAGAGCGTGCGACGCAAGACCATATGGCTCGCCGGTGATGCGGGACTACGGGACAGTCCACATGGCTTTGGTTGCAAAACCACTACACAACGTAGGGCTCGTAGTTTTAATGGCAGTTTAAATTGCAGTACACATTCACTTAGTACTAACTAAACATGCCTGGTGTTACGCGACCAAAGGTATGCATGGACAAAGTCCACTCAGTGACTGTCAGCACTTGCAGTGACAGCGCTTGCGTGATGAGCTGTGACAGAAGCAGGGAGTGCGCACGCTTTTCCTACAGTAAATGTTCTGTGTTGCCACTCCCTTTGCGAATGGCAAAGGGAGAGGAATGAACTGTGCCAAGCCTCTGAAACTCTGCAGATCATATGACCTCCAACACATTGCGACAGCAATGGTACAAGCACGGCTGGAGTGTCCATACAATTGCTATAGCAATAAAAATTCAAAGGTACTAGCCTTTGAGGTTTTAAGGCTAGATTTGAGGCTGTAAATCTGAGGTTTTATTTTATCTGTGACCACCAACCACTACAATACAGCTTCAATATAATGAAGTCGGTAAAATTGACACTTCGTGCATCAAAACTTGTTAACACGTACCAACTTAATTTGTAATTGCGGTTTAAACGTAGTCGCGAAGATTTCCCTACCTAGCCCCCATGGGAACCTTATGTATTGGCTGACCGCTTAAGCCGTAGTCGCTCATTGCCCACTAAACGGTTAGTGCATATAATTTTTCTTTCCTGTTCTACACGCACAGGCACAAAATCGGCAAAATCTCATGAGTACAGATGTTCAATTCTTGAGTTGAAATGCCCGGACGACAGTCACCAGTGAAAGTGATGTTAAGACATGGCCACCATGACGTAATTCCTGCTCATACAGCTGTTGCCGACTGCAGCGCACAAGAGCATGGCCTTCGAGCTTGGCTTCCGGTACCGTAAAGAAGCTGCCGCTATTGGTGCGAATTAGCTGTTGCTGTCGAATTCAATCCAACTAGAGCGCCAAGGCAATGCTGCAGAGCAAGTGAATTTTGACAGTTTCCGAGATGTCAAAGGCGACGTTACATCCCCGGAGTTCTCGAATAGCGACAATGTTGCCACCGTCGCACCTCGCCCAGCTTCAAGCGAAAGTGATGATGACGACGATGCAGAAGAAGACAACGGCACTCCATTATTTGGCGCGGCTCGTGCCTTGAGCGTCATGCGAACTTTCGCAGAGAAACGGGGCCTCATGGGCAAACTGGCTCACGCCTTACCGAGTTGAAGGATTCCGTCGTGTCAGCAAGGCCACCACGGCGGCGAGTGAAGATCGCCGATTTTTTGCTGCCTACCCGCAAATAAAGCCTGTCTGAGTGTGTGTTTGAGAGCATCGCGACGTAGTTATATTCCAGCCGGTAAGTAGCCGCTAAACTTGCATTGGCAGTTAAGTTGTACGTTGTTTAGTGTGTACCTAAACGTAGTTCCCAGCCGAATACGCATTAACGAGGTTAGACTGTATACTATATAGAAGTTCGACCATTTATGCGAAATCGTCGAGTTGCCAGCAGATTTTTCTGCTACAGAAGGGGCCACAATATTTTGCAAATTATGGGGCCAATGGAAAAACAAATTTCAGTTACCAAAAATATCATATTGTTGAATTTCGGAGTCGGCGATCAAGGATACGATACAGTTTCATGCCATGTCGAGGATATCTTCACATCGGGGGTTCGAAGCATAGCCTGCAAAGCTTTCGTGTTCACTCTGCCACTGCAGCTGATAGTGTTGCACAGACGACGCTACAGAGAGCGCAGGCAGAGAGGATAGAAAACTGTGCCTTTCACTTGAAAGCATCTCAGAAACTAGAGATTACGTATTAGACCTGCAGTACTGAACGCGTGGGAAGACAGTGCACGTGAAGCCACGGTCACCCAACCTTTGCACCTGCTGCACATAACTGCTAAAAACAGTGTGCACGGGCACCGTATGCGCTAGACGCACTGAAATCCATGCACAACCACGGACGGCTTGCGGCTGTGCCCCCCTCCCCAACTGAGTGCTTGATAACATTAACATGTGCTCACCCCCCCCCCCTTCCCTCTCCCCCGCTCACGCAGGAAGATGGCGCACATCAAGCCACCATCTTTTTCGGCATCTTTCTCCATTCGTCGCCGACTCTAAAATTCACCAAAATTAATTGTTTTCTCATTCAAATTTGCTTTTTTCGATTGCCCGATGATTCGGATAGTTGATCGGCGACTGTTCTTAATTGCAGAAAAGGTCGTATTTCAATACAACACAATTTCTACCTAACGAAGCAAATTGCCAATTTTGCCAACTTCGTTATACCTAGGTTTGTTTAACTGTAGTTTCACTTGAGCGAGAATCGGTGCTAGACGCGGCGAAGTATATGGACGATAGCATTCTTGGCAGTGTGTAAAGGTACCAACCTTGGCACAGCGCCAGAAACGCTGTCTGCCATATACGCAGGCGTATCTGCCTCTGACTCGTGCGAAAGTGGAACTATATCTGTAAGTGATCACCTGGGAATACCGCCCATGATCTCTAGCGTGCTAATCATCTGCAGCATCTCAGTCACCACCACTATACTCAACAAAGCTGCAAACAACGCTCAGGGACTCGATAACAGTCGCTAAAGCGGCCGCACGAATGGGCTCATTATTATTCCAGCTATTGCCTACTGGTGCCCTGTTGGTGACTATTTTCCAAGTTAGCGCAAAATGTCTGCATGTCTACTATGTTCAAGTGGACGGTAAAACTTAAGTCAGCTTAGCCCATCAATCCTGTCACCGTCTTCGTACACTAGCAGAAACGAGCGTGCAGCTGCGATTTTTCATGCAGTCAAGAATTGTAGGCACACAACACACCAGCACTGGAGAAAACGTGATGATATATGTGACACAGCTGGCACTTAAACTTGAAAAACCTGAAACCATGCGACAAACGAAAAAGCAAGTGATGATGATGCTTTGACTCTGCTTTTTTGTTGCATGTGGAAACACATAGAATGAACGCGCACCGCCACACAACGTAGGCACTTCGCACAGTTTTACGAATTATCAGTGCCCACAATGCAGAATCACTTAATTAGTGGTGCCCAATTTAATTGTTATAGCCAATAATGTGGCATAGGAACACTGAAGTAAGCGGTTTATTTTAGCATAGAACACCCCCACAAATGTTGATGGTGCAGCAGCTGCTCATTGTTACATCTGAGTTTTGTTCAAACCAGTAATGCTATAAGGGGGTTCGACTGTACTTCTTTCTGTCTAATTGAAATGTTTGTCCCCCTCTGCTTTTTTTTTTTTCATGCAACCCGGTTATAACAATTATCGATTATAACAATGGGATTTTTCTGCCACTAGCATATTGTTATAAGTGGGTTCGACTGTATATCCAAAAGTGGGTCCTATAGAGACCTGTTTTAATGGGTGTGGACGGTAGTGTGCTAAAAGTGTACACTGAAAGCATAATTTCCTATTCTTTGTTTGCATTTTTAATGCTGTATTGCCTGTACTCGCATATTCATTGAGCCTTCCACTAGCATCTGGCCAAGGATCTAAACAGTGTCGGCCATTTTAAGTAATGGACTAAGGAATATGCAATACAAAGAAAAAAAAAGCAAGACAGATCACCTTTCTCTTCAGCTGGATCCTCTGTTTCTGCATTCAAGGCAACGTCGGATGCATCCAAAGTTCCTGCAGCCTGCGCGCTTTTGGAGGCGTTTCCCACGCTGCCTTCCATGGATGTGGGACCTGCTCCAACGGAGCACGATGCGGACTTGGCGGCCTCCTCAACTTTGTCCTGCACGCTTGCGTGCAGTCGAGCAACTTTGGCCATGACGTGCTGCCTCGTGACAGAGCATGCTTGCCGTTTGTTCCTGGTACGTGTTCTGCCACACGAGCCTGGGCCGAAACAATGTCACGAAGGATAACGCTACATAGGCAGAGCACTGAAAAGGAAGCTTCCAGGCTAACTCCAATTTCCCCATGCAAATACATGAAAAACACAGAAATCCTTTTATGAGAGAACCACTGAACTGATCTGAATGAAATTTGCTGCATTTCAGAAAGAATTCTAAATTACAGTGACTCTAGGAAGCACAATCTTGATTTCGGGTCTGGAATTTCATACAAAATTCCTGAAAACTGATAATTTTCAAGAAAATTCTAGCATGACGTTTACAAATCTGTAACTCTGTATCAAAAAACAGACACTATTGGAGTTCTGTGAACTGAATTTATAGAGCAGACAAATTTGATACAGTTAAACCTGCTAATAACGAACCTCAATATAACGAATTCCTGGATATAACGAAGTTTTTCTATTCCCCGCCGTTACTCCATAGAAGCACATGTATTTGAGACCTCTACGTAACGAAGTGGCAGCGGGAGACCCCCTCGATATAGCGAATTTTCCCCTCCGACAACCTAGAGATTTCGCCCCAAATTTTGTCATTTTTGCGCGAGCAGTTACCGGAAGCACCTTCTCCGCCTCGACAGAATGCGAAGTGAGCGCACGTGTGCGAGGAGGGCCTGCATCCCTCGACCTGGCGATCTTGTCGCCGCGGGTGTGACCTTTCCCTCTCCCTTCATTAAAACCTGATCCTGCCGCTGGCTGCAGCTGGCCTAGCCCGCCCAAGCCGGCACTCTCTCCTTTTCCATTTGATGTTGCCGACGCGCTGGTACACGCTGTGACACATCACACTCTATGAGCGCGGACACGCGCTGTCAAACGCTGGTGGCGTGTGGAAGCGCCGCAGAAGCGAACGAAGTGACCTTCGTGCTGTTGTCTATCGCTTCAACGCAAACTGAGCGCCGAGAACACACAGCATGCACAAAGCTACGAGCCGCCGATGCACCTACACTGCTAGACTCTGCCCCAACGCAGATCGCTTTCAAGATACGGTCGCACGCCGCCGCGCAGTACGCAGTTGATGCCAGAGTACAGTAGAACACCGCCCCGCTATCCCTCCCCCCTCGCTCCCTCGCCGCTGCCTCGAGCGCAACGGAAGAAGGCGCGCTTCCTCCTTGCTTTTCTTGCACACACGAGATTTAGACGCGGTCGTCGGCTCCCCTTGCACGTTTTCACTCGCACACACAGCATACGGCGCGCGGCGACTGCATTATTGCCCTTGGACTTTATACGGAATATCTATGAGCCAAAACCAATTTTAGGGCCACAACGCGTCATAGACACCGTCTTTATATTGCACATACGGATCTCAAGGGCCATACTTTTGCTGGCGGAAACCGAAAATACGTCATAGTTGTCGCCCCCGGCACGTTGGGCGGCCATTGCCATCGTCAAGCCACCAAGCCAAGCGACATGAAAAGTCAAAATGGCCGCTCGGGCCGGCGCGGGGTGGCAGTTCGAAACGTGTGATGCGGGAACGGTCCCACAGTTGCGACGCAACAGCGGGGTTACCAATGCATTGGGTTCTATGGGAGCTGTGCCGGGACCGGCCGAAAACGACGTAACAGCCGGGAAAACGCAGCCCCCGGGAACGTAACAGCGGGGTTCTACTGTAACACTATACGACGCTATGACGTCATTGTGACGCTCGCTCTTCGTTTCCGATGCCTCGCGCTTGTGCGAAACGACACGCGTCCACACATCCGGTACCTGGTGTGACATTCCAAGGATGAGTGCTTCGACCAAAACGGAAAACGGGTGCGCGTTACAATTGAGGGCGCATTAGAATCGAGTAAATACGGTAAGCGTTTCTTTTTCGAATTTTCGTGCCACACCTGCATATAACGAAATCCTCTTTATAACGAAGTTTTTTGGGAATTTGGCAATTTCGTTATATCCAGGTTTAACTGTACAAGGATTTATCGGTTATTTGAAAATGTTACAACGGCTACGAGTATTTTGTGGAAGTCCTACTCACAAATTAGTGGATTACGTTACAAGGGCATATAATACATCAATTTTAGCCACTTTAGATTTATTATTAGATGCAGTTTACAGAGTTGTGGCATATTTTGTTTGTTTACTGTTGAGCTAGAGTTCTAAACTTGATACACGAGCATTTTTTTTTGTATCTGCAATTTTCAACTACTGTTAAAAAGCACTTGAGGCTTAAAATTAGAAATCCGATTACTACGAGTCACTCGATTTCAAATCTTTCAAAATTCGTCGGAGAGTTTAGGCTAGTCGTATGGCACCATTGTTTTCTATATAAATTACTAGAGCTGCGATTGCTAAGCTATCATGGGAATGAGTGTTGTAAAAAATGTCACCAGTTATCGCTCTGTCATGCAACTGCTGGTCTAGCATGCATGTCATGCTTTGGTGTCTTTTCTTGTTTCTTCTCTAACCTGAAGCATCGAGAAGATGTCCTCTTGGTGCTTCAGATTACAGACATTCTTGGCGATTATTTATTGCTCTTAATCTTTCCAACTTTCTAGGAAATCATATTTTCTAAATGCACAAAGGGAATAAACAAAATAATTACGAGTTGCAACAATTGCAACAAGGTATTGGATTAGAAGTGCGATACCTTGTTGAGAATTATCAATTTGCAAAGTTGCAAAGCTATGTGAAGCCAGAAGAACGAAGTTTTGGGCAAATACATACCGATCATGCTTTATGCTGGCTGAAATACCATGCTATTGGCTTCTGTCGAAAATAGTGCCTCAGTTCCCTCTAGTAATTTTTGTAGAAAACTGTGTCTTGTTCTATGTCTGAAACAACTTAAGCCTGTTTTTTCAGGATTCAACAAAGCAATGAAAAGTAGGGGTATGCGAATACTCGAATATCACCGAATTCAATTGACTAGTGAACGTACAAAAAATTCAATTAGCGACTCGAACATCTACTATTCGGGCTTTAGAATTTTCGATATGAAGACCTGCGCAGTACCACATGTCGTGTGCACCGTGGAGCCCATTGTGCTCGATGCCGGCCAAGCGAGCGTTTCACTTCGATAGTGGTGCAAATGGAGCACCGAGCGCCCCGCGGTCGGGCCGCCCCAGCTGACGTGGTAGTGGACTTCCTCACTGTGAGCGCTCTCCGATGTCGGCCAGATGAGAGATCGCACACAATAGAGCCGTGTTGGCTGGGGCCAGATCAGTCAAGGTTTGTCCGGGTCGACCGGACCGATTGAAATGATAACGTGATGGGGACAGAGGTAACGGCAACAACAGCAATGTGTATTTCGCAAAGTCTGAAAGCACGTGAGAAGATCGGGCCAATCAGCCGCCAATCATGTTGAATACGTGGCGACAAACTTCATGCCACGTCAACAGCAGTCACTCTAACCTGCACGCATGATCTCCGAACCAAACGCAGCTGATGAGCCACCCGTTTGGGTGCCAGCTTGCCGTGACAATCTAGATTTCAGAATGTTTGACAGGCGGTAAATCACCTGGCAATGAAACTGCGTGGAGTGCGCCTGCTCCTTACCGTTGGCAGTGATCGAGTCACATGATGCACGGTCATTTCGTTTGTCGCGTTGATTGGCCTTACGATAACCCATCTGCTGTAAAGTTGGGACAGCCCTTCTGTATTTTGGAGAAAAATTTGAAAGCAAATGTTTTATGCAATAATTAAATAAAATATTGCCGCAATACACAGGTCTGCTGTTAAACTGAGAACTTCATTGGTATTCAGTATGAACAAACGTCACTAATTCATTAGCTTCAGAGGAAAAAAAAGCACTTGATTCTGAAGAAGTTGTACTGCTAAAAAGAAATATATTGCAGACCTTCATACGAGGTCTGTTAGAAAAGTATCCGACCTTATTTTTTTTTGCGAACAGCTGATGGATATGAAACAAGCATGCTTGCATCAGCCGACCTTGAACCTTCGTGGGCATGCCCGAATTTTTTCCCGCATACCGATATCATCAGTCGCTGGGAGGCAGCGTTTCAGTGAGGTAGTGCGCAGTGCTCCCATCGGGTTTTTTTTGCAAGGAAAATGACGGAGCAACTGGAGCAGCGCTATTACATGAAATTTTGCCAGAAACTGGGCGACTGCCAAGTGGAAACCATTCGGAAGATTCAGACGGCTTTCAGTGACGATGCTATGAGCAGCACACAGATTAAGGAGTGGTACAACCTGTTTAAAGACGGCCGCACATCGGTGGAGAGCGAGTCACGCTCCGGTCGGCCATCAACATGCCGAAATGACCAGGTCATTGCTGAAGCGAACGCTGTGGTGATGCGGGACCGTCGTGTGACTATCCGAGAAATTGCGGAAGAGGTGGGCATCAGCACTTTTTTTGCACATTCCATTATGACTGAAGATTTGGCCATGAAGAGAGTTGCGGCGAAATTCGTGCCGAAGCTGCTCACGGTGGAGCAAAAGCAACTTCATGTTGAAGTCTCACAGGACATGCTGGATTCCACAAACAGTGACCCCACCCCGATTTCATGAACACCATAATCACTGGTGACGAGTCGTGGGTGTACGGGTACAACTCGGAGACCAAATCCCAGTCGTTACAGTGGAAGCATTCCATGTCACCAAGACCAAAGAAGGCCCGCCAAGTCTGCAGCAACGTCAAAGTGATGCTGACTGCTTTCTTTGACTCCCGCGGGGGGGGGGGGGGGGGGGGTTTGGCACGTAAAACCCCATAATTTTTTATCATTCATCAAGAAATTATCAAGATTCTATTGCAATTAAAAGATTAGAGCTAAATGAGGATTACACTGCACGATGAACCAAACATGCTAAAATGCTTTGAAATGTGTAATGACACACCAACATACCTGCACTATGATTCGGACGTGAACATTTTGGGAAAAAAAATCTTAGACCTTCTTTATTTCCACTAATATGCTTTGAGCCCAATTAAATGGGAGCTTGAATCTCTATAAAATAATTCACCAGACTAGACTGAATTAGTGCTGGTCTTTGTTGCACCAATAAACAACTGTAAATAATAGAAATCCCAAATTTTTCATATACTTGCCCCCTTTAAAAACAAGAATGCAATCACCTTCCTCCCTAGATGGCTCTGGGTTTGGATGCAAGGTAACCTCAGGTGCACTCATAGTTCTCGACAAATCAGCCCCACTGTCTTCCATGGATGAAACAGCAGCACTGACGGTACTTGATATGGACTCTCCAGCCGCCTTGACTTCAGACTGCGTGCCTGCTTCCATCCGGGCTACTTTGGCTGCAATAAGCTGCTTCGTCAAGGACGGCACTTGATGCTTCTTGCTGGGACAAATTGTGCCTTGCGAGCCTAGAAAGACAAATGAGCAACATAATAGGGTTACAAATTGACCCATGCTTGCTGAGCGCTCAACATGTTTGATGTAGCAGCAACTTTACAACACTCCTGCCAACCCGTGTACTTTAAAATTTTAAAAAGCTTGCATACACAGCACTGATGGGGGACAGGGGGGAGGAGGATACCACACATTTTTGTTTAAGCTTGCTCCGAGCAGCTGCCTTCTGACGGATACATGAGCAATTTAATAACCATGATTTACTTACTACAGACTTCCAACGGAAAGATCGGAGACCGACGAGTGAAACATTTTGCCGAACAGAATGTATTTTTCGTGGAGCTTAGTCCAAGATTTGTAAGCATTACTGGAAATTTGGGAGAGGCAGCAGGTTCGCTATACAAGGTTCCGATTCCTGCCTCATGATCCACCAGTGGGTCACATACCTCTCCATTCTTTCTCAAGCTCCACAGCACCGATTCATTGTTGGCATCAGTGATAACGAAGCACGAACCATTGCAGAGGCACTGAGAGCATCTGAAGCTAAAGGCATGAAATCCGTGCACTACCCTCTGCTTCAACGTAACTTTTGCAGGAAACTCATGCCATAAGCTACCTATTGATCACCCATATATATATATATATATAAAGGGACACTAAGGAGAGAAATTATTTACACTACCCTTCAACAATATCAAAAGAGCCACTGTTGTCCCAAGGATGGGCTTGGTAAAGCGGAAAAGATTCAAAAATAAAAGACTGATAGCAATACTGCCTTGAAGTCCTCATACCAGCTCATTGTGACATCGTAGATTTTAACGGCACCTGCTCAAGCATAGCTAACTATTTGTTGGCAAAGATTGAATGTACTGTATTATAAAGAAGCCAAAGACTGAACTGCGAAAGTTTCTCAAGAACATTTATGGATCTACACAGCCCAGATACAAAGAAACCCCATCGAAATTTGTGAGGTCACAATCGTTCCTGGAGCTTAGGTTACGACATGAAATTGAAGAATAGAACTTCTGCTTCCTCTTCCAATAATCAACCTATCACCGCAACACTGATACAAATAAAGTTTTTTAATGAATGCTTTATCAGACTTGCATTATTTAAGTGTCCCTTTATTGCTCCTACCAAATATATGGCCACGTGTCCTTTGCTTGCAATGCTCTTTGCTCGCTTCTGCATGTCTGAACCCCGGAAGACGGCGCTCTCCATAATCAGGGTTGACCGGCATAGATAAGTTATCCACTGAACTCAGCGGCCAGGGTCTGTACACAACAGTATGAATCCACGTGCTTTCTTTTCTTCACAAGATACACGCGCTGTCTGCATTTATTACTTTAACAAGAGTTCTCAGGGTTGCCAATACAAATGCCTTGTTGGACCATTTTTTTGGGGCACAGGATTGCCAAACAGACTGATTTTGGTTTTGAAGTTCCCTATGTCAGCCACTCGAACCTGTCACTACCATGTGGTAAATATTCAGTGTCGATTTAGCAGTAAATGCATTAGTATTACATCACACCACTTTGATGACCCAGATCCATGATCTAAGCCACGTTCCCCACATTGCAAAATGTTCTTCAAGAGCTCACTCGACACGCAGGTGCATGTTCGAGGAGCGTAATGCAACTGATTCAGACTGCTTCAGACTATCGTCAGTTACCCTAAATATATACACAGTTACACCTTGATATAACAAACTTTAATAGCATGAAATTCACGGCACAATAACTTTTTGTCCTTAGAACACCACGTATTTAGAACCTTTATATAACGAAGTGTATTTATACACAACTTCAATATATAATGAAATTTCACTGACACCACGAAGGAATACTGAGACAATAAATGGCAACTTCCACAGATGCAGATGGTCGAATGGTTTAACTACAAGCGACTGCTTGCAAACAAACCTCTCAAATCACGTGCTGCACGAACCCCGAAGTGAAGCAGCACGACGTTCCATATAAAGTCCAAGTGCGATAAGATACTATTGCGCCCTGCACGCTGTGTGCTTTGGGTACTGGAGGGTGCACAATTTTGAATTTCAGAGACGCGTTCAAGCAAGAGGCAGACGAAGCATTCACTTCCCACTGCTGGTGCTTTTCACGACAGCGTTTTCCCACTGAGGGCAACACTATCAGCCGCTGGAGCGGAACGGATGCGAAAGCATGGCTGGCTTCGCTTAATTCGTACTGCCATGGGAAGATATCATTGACACTGCGAAACCGCATCTTTCGTCACCGATTCTGGAATTTCACAAAATGATTTGTTTTTCTTGTTCAAATTTGCTTTCTTTGATTGCCCGATAATTAGAAAAGTGAGACCGATGCTTGCGCGCATGCACGTCCCTCCATGACTGCAAGCGTGCTTGTTTCTGCGCTTCCTAATTGTGCACTGGTGTAGCCGCCAGGTGCCCCGTGTAGCCGAGCGTAGCCACCAGTAGGCGAGGAGGACCGTTTAGCCATGCGCTCGCGTGCACCGCAATATTTTGTGGCCGAGTGTACCTGTATAGCCTACACGGTCACATGGCTGCCACATAAAACAGTGGCACCAGCAAGTGCTAAGCTCTTAAAACAACAAGAACACCAAGAAACTATGGTATGGCCATGGTTTTTGTACAGTCCAAGTATGCTGTCGGAGATATGTTTTGTTGCACTCCATTTGCCCTGTCATTTTTCGCCCGGTTCTCTGCTGCGCTGCCAAATTGGGCCTCCCAATGCGCACCGGCATAGGAGGTGACCGAGCAAGCCAGAGTGAGTGTCAGAACCTCGCAATGTCCTGGTCCCACGTGGCTGCTTTCTGCGTCATGATGTCATGACACGCCAGAAGCGATACTGAAACTGGCTGCAGAAGACCTATTTAAATCAAGTTATTTAGGGAAGCCCAAGGAATGCCAGCATTTTTCTTTCTGCAGTTTCTTCACTTACACAAAAATATGAACAGCTGAAAATATTGCCTCAGCCCGCTCGGCATCCGAATGAATGACACTGAAGCATACCCCTGTCAAACACACATAATGATCTCAATGGGCATTCATAGAATGCAGCTCCATAAATCTGTGGTAAAAGTGAAAAACTTGCATTCTTCACCACCAATCACCTCAAAAAGGGGCAATTCTTACCACAACACTGCTATCTGGATTGACTGGCTTGGCCATTTGACATGATTGTGGTCAAACGTACAAACATGATCCAATAAGTGTTGCTGAAAGCAGAATTTTAGGACTTCTCCACACTTTGTAAAATTCACTGCAGCATTTTGATAATTGCAGGTTCCAACGACCACTAGCAAACCTGCAATGTGGCCCTACAGAAGGTACTGGCTCGCAGTAATCAAGGTCTTCGTTACATATTGCCGCAATGAAGTATGTTTGCTGTTTGTGGTGGAAAAGTCGCAGCGAATACTTGCACTGAACTCCACACAGAACACAGAGAGTACGACCCCAATAGTTCAAAGCACTCAAGAGCACATACTAACTTGTGCTTGGACAGCTGTTTTCTTGTGAACCTTGGACAGCCTGCGCTCGAACACTGCTTCCCTGCAGAACAACCAAAATGCAGTTACTACTAACGCAAGTGGCACCGAGAGAAAAAAAATTCGACTCTCAGCAGCACAACCTGAAAATCTAGCTGCTCACTGTGCTGCATGTGAAACCCGCTTTAGCGAGGCTAAAGTTATCACACCCTTTCGATCAGGTTAAAAGACAGATTAATGAGGTATTCGGAATGCCCCATACTGATACATGCATAAACACGCCATCCATAACACTAACTAAAAAGAAATTGAATTTTTCAACCTGACCATGTTTATAAAGATAGATCTCTTTAGCACACATGTTGAAGAAGGAAGTGAGCTGTTAAAAGTTTTCATCTGTGCCACTTTATCCTTTTTGTCAGGTTTTGCTGTCTCTCAAACCACTTTTGAATTCTGCATGTGAGTGACACATTCTAAAGGAGAACAAAACAATTGTGAGTTCTTGCATTGCTTTATCTGTGTTACCTTGTTGCTAATCTGCAGTGTTGCCATTTTAGCAATTCTTTTGCTAGATTAACGGCCCCCTTTTTTTGTCTGTTTAGTGACCACAGGCATTCTTTAAAGACATGACAGAACAATTTTGCAACATTTTAGCGACTTCAAGGTTAAAAAATTGCTTTACAAACAGCTTTCTTGATTGCGCAAACTATCAACTGCCTTTATTTGTTTCTTTGAAGCAAATAAAACCAGTTGATAGTTTGCGCTCTTTCCGCCTACGTCGTTTTTCCTGTGTTCATTATTTTGTTCCCGCAACTTTTCCCAGCATAGCCATGCACCAACTCACCCAGCAAGAAGTTCTAAAATCCTGCTGGTAAATAAATTGTTAGCTGATATTATAGTCTTCCAAACCAACCTACGTTATTTAAAATTCAGTTGAGAATATTAGTGACAATTTTAGTGAGATTGCAGCAAAATGTAAGAACTGTTTGGTATTGTTAGTGACATGGTTGAAAAGCATTGGCAGCAGCGCTAAACTGTTTTTTGTTAAGCCACAAAGCAGCGAATCTAGCCATGATGTTTCATATACTAGCCCCCACAACAACATTGTCTCTAACACAAGCACTTTTGGTCCATTCAAAGGCAACAGGCAGCAAATATTTGCTGAAAGCCAAAATCCTGTTTTCCGAAATCTTTATGTTCTTTGAGGATGTAAATTTATGTTTACCACTCCTTTCTCTCTTAGACACAACCAACAACTTTTGTCTTTTCAAATGTTGGTTTTTATTTGCATCCTGTGCAGTGGAAGGCAAAGTGTGTGAGCTGTTTAATCACTGTTTTAACAGCCTAACGTTCATGTACAGTCTGTTTCACACTTAGGGGAAATCTCAGAGCGCATTGCATCGCGATGCGGCGAGCGCTGGAGTCGGGTGCCAGAAGCAGCTCGCGCAGGCGCAGACGGTCGATGCACGTTATCTTGAACCGCGTCGACTGCTACGGCGGTGCGCGCTTGCCGCATCGTCGGGAAGCGTGCTGCTGTCAAGGGCAGTTCATCGTTAGTGCGGGCACTCAGCCGATAATGTTAACTAATCGTTGTGCACACATTTTGGTGTCTCCTTCTTGTCACTGCGTATTACGGTAGCACACGCGGTGAAGAAATATGCGTGCACACACTCAGTACCTCGGCCTTTCGAAAGAACAAACGAAGTGTGCTGTCAAAAGAAGTGTGTAGAAACCCATATTTGCCAATGAAGGCTCAGAGGTTGGCGTCGCACAACGTTTAGTTAACATTATTGGCTTAGTGCCCGCAGCAACGATGAGCTGCCCTTGACAGTCGCACGCTTACCGACGATGCGGCGAGCGCGCGCCGCCATAGCAGTCGACGCAGTTCAAGATAACGCGCCTCGACCGTCTGCGCCTGCGCGAGCTGCTTCCGGCACCCGACTCCAGCGCTCGCCGCATCGCGATGCAATGCGCTCCGAGATTTCCCCTAAGTGTGAAACAGACTGTACCTTCACATGGCGTGTCTGTCTGAATGGTATCTTGCTTCTCTGTTTGAGTAATGTGAAGTTCCACCAGCCCTGCCTCAATGAACCGGGGATCTGAAGACCCTAGCTTCGTTGCAGGTTTGAGCAGCAAAATAAGTTTTGCAGAGTACAAATTGAATCCCTAAGGCCGCAGACATTGTTTCCATTTCACAATATTGTCATTCTATGTGCCTGGATCCCAACCAGAATACGCTGAATTAAGTTGTCAGTGGCACGGTTTGTCTTACAGCGGTAGCAGTGCCGCAAAGTTCACAAGGTCTATAAGAGAAAGGCACCCCTGTGCGAACTTATGTCATTGTTGCAATGCTAGACTGTTGTTCATTGAAGTTACCAGGATTCTAATAGAACCTGTGGCACCATGCAAGCACAGTCCTCGCACCTAAGGAATGAACACAAGGCATCACAGACACCTTATCCTGCCGTGCCTAACTTTGTGCACAAACTCCTCTAACCTAGCTCAGTAGATAAACTCTTTTGCTTTCTCATCACAGTCAATGCACCGACTCACTCATACCTTCTCCCCTGTTCGTCAAAACACTGTCGCAACATTACACAACACTCTGCATACTTGCTTAGTTTATTTTCAGAGAAAGAAGAAACATGACCTGTGTCAGATAAATGTGTCAGTTGTTCCACTCCAGTTCTACAATTTCAACTGATCAGTTTTCAGTTGCTCCCGATCTTTAATGATCAATCATTACATTTAAGAAAGGTCTCGTATTCTCAGATACGAGTTTTAAGTGCACCAAAAATATCACAAGTCAAATAGCTCTTGCAATCATGGAATTGAGAATAATGACTAGAAATGATACGACAGGCAACTAAAGCAGTGATTAATGTGTCAGGCCAGACTAGTTGGCACACAGCTAGACACAACGGGAACAATTAAAGAACAGGAAGCAATAAATTGCATCACTGCCCAAACAAGACACAGGTTGCTTTAGGACACGACTAAAGAATCGGTACCGACACAAGGACTCGCTGAACAAAAAAGCCAGGCTAGAGCTTCACTCAAGCGACACACGTGGTCATTATCAATAAGCATAAAACGCGCGTCTCGTCTGCGTCTCTCCTGCTGTGTTCCGTCCGATTTCACGCTGATAGGTCATGACGTAGAACATGGATGAAGATTATGCTTCATCTTACGCAGCAGATAATGTTATCAAGGCAGACTGCACAGCATATGCATTGGACTCACTGGAGTTGCATTCATGCACGCCACGTGCCCTCCGACCTGCCGACCAATTCCTTTCTCCCAGTTTCGTTGGTAAAGAACTGAAACTTACTGGATGAGTTGGTGATCATTTACGGCAAAAACAACTGCAGCGCGCAGAATGTAAGTTTACAAACAGCGCGCGCTTGTTTGTAAACTTCCTCTGCGTCCTTTGCGAGCGCTGCAGTTTTACCAATGTGAGCTTCGTTGTTCGCGCAGTTAGTGTTTGCAAAAATCGAAAGCGCCAGCACAACTAGTTATCTCTGAATGACAGATAAGAACACGAGAATGAAAAAAAAAAAAAAAAAACGTACCTGGGTACCTGCCTTGTCCGCGGCGGCGGCGACGAACCGGCCTTCCTCGTCGAGGTAGACGGTGGGCACGGCATCGGCCTTCAGGTACGCCCTGAGCACGCTCGGGCGACCGTCCTCCTGTCGGAAATCGAAGGAGCCGAGCGCGAAGTGTCGGTGGCACACGAACGCCTCGCCGGATGGCGGAGGCGCCCATTCGCGCACGCCGCCTCTGGGACAGGAACGCACGAACTCGATCCACGCCTGGCGCACGCACGGTTCCGCAGGCAGCGGGTGGAACGCGATGAAACCCGGAGCAGGACGCGAGCGGCAGAGAGGCACGCAGCAGCACCGCTCCATGGCTGGGCCTTTTTTTCGACCAAGAGCCGTTCCCGAAAATTTTGCAACTGCAGCAGCAGCAAACTAACAGCAGACGCCTTTGTACGAGGCGCTGTCAAAACACGCGACCGTGGCGACGCTTCCGCGCTACGCGAGCTTTCAGTCATAAAATGAAGAACCAACCAAGTGGTAGAGCACAACCGTTTTATGGTTACCGCTCGACAGCACTGTAATGATAATTTGATAACGCGAATACAACGCGCGTAGACAACATGTGAGTGAAACGAAAACGCGCTGTCAAAGAACAGCCACGATGCAGTGGACGGCAACACAGCAGTACGTATATTTTACCGTTTTTTTTTTTAACTCGCAAAGGCTCATGGGACGCGTCGTCTGCTCGACGCTTTCGGTTTGACGGATGCCGGATCCGGCGCACAGGGCCGGTTGCGCTTGCACGTTCATCGCAAATCATCGCCGCCGCTGTTGATTTCTAGAACAAGTGATAGTCGATAGCTGGACATAGGCGGTCATTTGAAATAATCTCGTTACTCTTACACTTGTATTGCTATGCATGCTGTCGTAACTTCGTGCTTGTACGATGCAGTGTTGCCAGGTCCGACGAGGCGGCCTAGCCAAAAGCTAGAGAAGTTGTAGCCCAAGTGTAGCCAAACAGAAAAAAAGTGCAAAATATTTCGTAGCCAAATATAGCCATTTTTGTTTGCAATTTTATTTGTGTATAGACCTACACCATGTTTGTAAACAGTCGTAGGCACCGTCGATATATTTTAGCCCCTATAGCGACGTTACGGGATCTAGCCACCGTAGCGACGTTACGGTGGCTAGATGGGGCGTGCGTCTAGACGCACGCCTAGATGGGTAGGTGTGCCGACCGGCGCCTCTGGAGCGTAGTTCACCGCTTCTCCGCGTCATGACGCAAAATTGGCGCTGCGGTCAGTAGAACGGTTCCGCAGCGCGCGTCGTCTGCTACAGGGGGCTGGCGGACTGGCGGCGAGCAAAAAAAAAAAAAAAAAAAAAAAAAATAAAAAAAATAAATAAAGCCCGTATTGGAATAGTTGTACGTCGTCTGTTCGTGTCAGTTTCAAAGGTGAAGAGCTCCGCATCTCTCGTACTGTTTGTAAGTTCCTGAGCGATGTGGAATGTTCCAGGTCGGAAAAATCACCGGCGAGATTAGCGGCGGCGTTGCTCCACCAATCAAGACCACCAAGGAGACCTACTGCTTCGCTCCGAACTGCAAGTCGGGCTCTAAATTTGTGACAAAGACAGCGGAATTGTTCCACTGTCTGACAGCGGAAATGTTCACCCCGAGCTGCTCAGTAGCTTGCTCAGTATCGGTACGGTGGCTAGATTGTATCGGCGACGTTAATGATCAAGCGGTACACCGAAAAGCGTACGTCCATGAGCTCCTCGACGTTGGAAATTTTCAAGCCGCACTTGAGGTGCTCAGCGCCTGCGACATCGAGCACCGCTGCGCTGCTACAGGGAAAAGAAAAGTGATTCTAGGCTGATATTCTATATATCAGGCTATGTAGCAAGGAAGTTCCTGCAAAGAACCATGCAAGTGCTCCGATTGTTCAGGGACATTACTAAATTCAACAGAATGAGTAGGTCAGGGCTGTTGCTCCCTTCTGAAGCACTAAAAAAACTGGTAGCATCGCTCGAAGACGCCTTCAAGCTGTGCTTCAGTTTAAATGAGTTACGAAGGAACAGTATCGCCGACTTCGCATCCTTTCTGCAGCTGAATCCTCCGAATTTGATCGGCTGTAAGCGGCACAAGAAAGAGCTCACAAACGATGTTATGAAGTTCTATTTAATTATACGCGTTTACTTTCTTGTCAAGGGCAATAACATGGCGCGCGAAAGCAACAGGGAGAAGAAGAATCACCTGAAGTGGAGGCGTGTGCTGTGAATAATGTTATGATGTGGTGGACCAACGTTGCGGCCTTGCTGGCGCTAGGCTATTTATGTTGGTGCGTTTGCTGACTCAAGTTACGAGAGCGTTTCTTGTATTTTAAATATATTCACGAATTTAGGCCAAGACGTATTACTCTATTTTATTACAATGAAACAGTGAACCATATGCACTTACCAACACAATTCGTCTCGTAACAATTTAAATACAGTAACTGATGCAGCAATAAACACAATAGCTGGATTTCTCGAAATTGAAACATTAGAACTCGCTAAATATCATGTAAACATGGTTCCACATACCGTATAAAACCATTGTAGTATTGTTTTATGCATGGAAAAATGCATTTACGTCTTTAATGCAATGGGCTGGAGCACCGCGTTTATATCAATAAATGTGACCGATTGCCAAGCTAGAAAATTTAATTTACTTCAGCATTTCGTTTTTTCTGACTAGACGACAACAACAAGTTCCTCATTCTGGCTTGGCCTACACTGCTCAGAACGGTATTATAACGCGCACTTCAAAGATACAATCAGAGGCAAGCGATACTATCAGACACGCAGCTCGTCTACACAGCGCAGCCGCCGTTGCGCGCCGCTGAACCGTTCTACTGTCCGCAGCGCCAATTTTGCGTCATGATGCGGAGAAGTGGTGAACTACGCTCGGTCGGCACACCTACCCATCTAGCCACCGTAGCGACGTCGCGTAGGCTCCGCTATAGTGCCTAGAACACGGTGGAAGAAGATAGGTGATCCGACGGCGGTGCGAGGGGCGGCCACTTAGTGTGACTCTACGCACACCGCTGCCGCAAGGGGCAGCACCTGTTCTGGGGGCCACTTTTTCGCTCACTTTGCTGGCGCTTTTATGGGCACGCGCGGCAGAGGTGCTTTATTTCGATTAGAGTGTACTAGAATGGGGGAGTGGGTCCAGCGGACGCCTTAGCAAGCGGCGAGGGTGAAGCAAAAAACACGGAAAATGTGGCGGCGCTGCCATCGCCTTCTTCTGAATCCCCGGCCAATAAACGTTGGCTCCGGCTGTTTCGGCAGCGCTCATTGGCTGAGGCGAGCTCGCGGGTTGAGTCGCTGTCGTCTGCTCGACACACCGTCGTTGTTGCGTCGTTTGCGTTCTTTCCGTCGCTCTTTTTCCATTTTATTTGCAATAGATCGGTGGGGAATAATCTCAGTGTTACCGCCACCGAGTATCCGCCTGTCAAAGCTTCATGCAGCTGCGGTAGGGTCTCCGACGCGACAAGCGTCCGCCCGGTGAGCGGGGCCGCTCATTCGGAAGAAAGTGACGGTGGCGCCACCTGGATTTTCCATAAAAAATGCCTCAGCGCAGAGCCCTCGTTGGACCCACTCCCCAATCTAGTACACTCTAATTTCGATGCATATATGTCGTTAGCCTGCTTAAAACGACTCTATTTGGTTGGAGGAACGTCCCTTTATATTTCTGCCGACATTCCGATTGACTCCGATGCTACGGTGGCTAGATGGGTAGGTGTGCCGACCGAGCGTAGTTCACCACTTCTCCGCATCATGACGCAGAAGTGGCGCTGCGGACAGTAGAACGGCTGAGCTGCGCGCAACGTCGGCTGCGCTGTGTAGACGAGCAGCGTGTTTGATAGTATCGCTGCCTCTGCTCTTGCTTTGAAGTACGCGTTATATAATGGCGTTTCGAGCAGAGTAAGCAAAGCCAGAATGGGGAATTTGTTACTGTCGTCTACTCAGAAGACACGATATGCTGAAGTAAATTTTCTAGCTTGGCGATTGGTCACATATATTTATTGGTACAAATGCGGCGCTCCAGCCCATTGCATTAAATACGTAGATGCATTTTTTTCCATGCATAAAACAAAACTGCAGTGGTTTTATACGGTATATGGAAACGTGTTTACGTGATATTTAGTGAGTTCTAAAGTTTCAATTTCGAGAAATCCAGCTATTGTGTTTATTGCTGCCTCAGTTGCGGCATTTAAATTGTTACTAGACGAATTGTGTTGGTAAGTGCATATGGTTCACTGTTTGGTTGCAATAAAATAAAGCAATATGTCTTGGGCTAGATTCATGAATATATTTAAAATACAAGAAACGCTCTCATAACTTGACGCACCAACATAAATAGCCTAGCGCCAGCAAGGTCGCAACGTTGGTCCACCACATCATAACATTATTCACAGCACACGCCTCCGCTTCAGGTGATTCCTCTTCTCCCTGCTGCTTTCACGCGCCATGTTCTTGCCCTTGACAAGAAAGTAAAGGCGTGTAATTGAATAAAACTTCACAACATCGTTTGTGAGCTCTTTCTTGTGCCGCTCACAGCCGATCAAATTCGGAAGATTCAGCTGCAGAAAGGATGTAAAGTTGGCGATACTGTTCCTTCGTAACTCATTTAAACTGAAGCACAGCTTGAAGGCGTCTTCGAGCGATGCTACCAGATTTTTTTTTAGTGCTTCAAAAGGGAGCAACAGCCCTGACCTACTCATTCTGTTGAATTCAGTAATGTCCCTGAGCAATCGGAGCACTTGGTTCTTTGCAGGAACTTCCTTGCTACATAGCCTGCTATATAGAATATAAGCCTAGAGTCACTTTTCTTTTCCCTGTAGCAGCGCAGCGGTGCTCGATGTCGCAGGCGCTGAGCACTTCATGTGCGGCTTGCAAATTCCCAATGTCGAGGAGTTCATAGACGGACGCTTTTCGGTGTACGGCTTGCTCATTAACGTCGCCGATACTGAGCAAGCTACTCAGCAGCCCGGGGCGAACATTTCCGCTGTCAGACAGCGGAACATTTTCGCTGTCTTTCTCACAAATTTATAGCCCGACTTGCAGTTCGGAGCGAAGCAGCAAGTCTCCTTGGTGGTCTTCTTTGGTGGAGCAATGCCGCCGCTAATCTCGCTGGTCCTTTTTCCGACCTGGAACATTCCACATCGCTTAGGAACTTGCAAACAGTACGAGAGACGCGGAGCTCTTCACCTTTGAAACTGACACGAACAGACGACATACAACTATTAAAATACGGGCTTTATTTTTTTTGCTCGCCGCCAGCCCCCTGTAGCAGACGACGCGCACTGCGGAACCGTTCTATAGGGTGCCTCGATGCCAGCGCCGCCCTACCGTTCTACTGACCGCAGCGCCAATTTTGCGTCATGACGCGGAGAAGTGGTGAACTACGCTCCAGACGCGCCGGTCGGCACACCTACCCATCTAGCCACCGTACCGATGCGGCGAACAGCGGCAAGCGCAGCGCGCCGTCTGCTCGAGCAGACGACGCGTCTCTCTCGTGTTGGAAATGACGGTATTTTGACAGTAAGTGGCATGAACCCTTCTACCTGCTCAGGATTTGGTGTCTGAATAACGAAAAGTTGCACATGTTTAAGTATAGGTGTTTAACTGCTGACGGAGGTCGTAAATTATCCACTCTTGTGCCGCTGCTGCAAGGCCTCCTGAACGTGTGCTGCCCCTAGCGGCGGCGCTCACTTCCGGTCACACGAAGTCGCCGCTCTCTCGCCCCAGCGCGGGCGCGCCGTCGGAGCACCTTTCTTCTTACACCGTGGCCTAGAATATATTGGCTAGTGTGCCGACCGCGGCCTTTCGAGTGGCACCGTTTGCAATGAATGTCAGCGGCTGCCGCTAGGAGCGCTGCAGTGCGGGTGTGTGCCGCGGCGCCACCCGCTCTTCATAGACCGCCGTGTTTTCACATAGGGCTGCTGCGCTTTTTGTATTTATAAAGCCGTAGGAGCAGTAAATTTCCCATGTGGGAAGGTAATTTCTAATTTAGGGTTTCTTTTGGCTATAATAAGGCTTATTTACTGCTTGCTGCCTGCGCTTGAACTTACGTACTAGCTAGCTCTGTTTCGAGTGTCGAACCTCCGGTGGTTCAATTCAGGCAAAGAAAGCCCTACATTCGTTTTCTAAGGCAGTCCAGCTCATTGTCATGTAGGATTTTTAAAGTATACATATTCGGCGACTTATTACTAATAGAGAATAAGAATGCTTAATTTATATGGACCAGTGAAACTGACTATATATACAGGATGTTTTTTTTAGACAATACATATTTTAATTTTTAAACGTAATCAATGAAGCTGACCTGATGTTTTTGCAGACGAGTTCATAAGCGAGGCGGACATGAGCCTCGGAAGCCTAATTAGCAAAAATTTAATGATTACATTTTTTATTCGTGCCTTGGGGCACGAATAAAATGGCAAAGTAGGATCGAGGCAGTTACATTTTCATCCACACGCATCTTTTTACGACCTGGAGAATCGCACCTAATTCGAGATATTCTAGATGTGTGCGGCGAAGTTCGAATGATGGCATACCGTGGCAAATCCTAACCCGACACAAGCCGCACATGCTTGCCAGGCAAAGCTACTTTCTCGCGCTTGTCGTCACGGTGTTTCGGTCTGATACGACAGCGCGCGGTCGCCTTTTCTGCGCTTCAGCGGATTGCCTGAATTGACCTTTGAAGTTCAATGATAAATATCTCGAATTAAGTGCGGCTTTCAAGGTAAAAAAAATAAGGTGCGTTAAAATGTGAGTGCCTTCATATTCTCCAGTTCAATAACTGTATAAAAAAGGTAATTATTAATTTTTGTTAATTTGTCTTCTGAACCTCACGTTATTAGCGGCAATTAATGTATTTCCGCCTCGCCTCGGAACCCATCTGCAAGACAACGCCATGTTCGCTGCTCTTATATAGCCTCTTTGTGTAAAATCTCGATTGTCTATAAAAACACCCTATGACTTCTATATATGACCCTATATGACTTCTCTTCGATGATGCTCGTATATGTGCTTCGCATGTTCATCATCATACGTCTTACAAACTCACCATTGTATCGCATGCCGTGATGCGACTTACGTCGTGCAACCAGAGCTGCTCTTTCAGGGCAAAATATAAACTTTTGCTTCACTTGCCAGAATTTTCCTATATGGAATTATACTCCTATTGATTGTTCGTTTTCGCTATACTTTCCTGCACTTTCGCTTTTCTGCAAAAGGAATTGTGTGGACACGCCAGGCGAATTTCCACCGTCGCCGTGATGTTCCGTATATAAAATCCAAGTGCGATATAATATTGGAGCCGCACGCCGTATTATGTCTATAGGTGCGAGCGAAAGCTTGCGAGGGTGAGCTGAGAAGGATGGTTGCTTGATTAGCATATGAGAACTATTTTGTACATGCAGAAAACACGTACAATGTTCCCCGTACATTGTACGTGTTTTCATAAGATCTAACACACATTCTTCAGCGAGAACCATGCTTCTATAGTACTGCTCCTTTGAAGCAGGCTTTAATTAAACTGCGTCGATCATAAACAAGCTGGAACTGATAATTAAGTACTTTCTTGATCAAGGATTACACGTACCCCATCACAAGTTGTGCGACCTGTTTTGTCTTCTGTCATCATCACAGCACTCAGAACACTACCATTTTCCTTAAATAAAGGTGGCAAGTAAATTATTTTAAGTTAGTCATTTCACCTTCTCAATAGGCATAAGCTAATGATTCCACTGGTACAGATAGCACATTCATCTACGCGACTGGAATAGAGATCGAGATTTAATTTCATTTATTTATCTTGAAGACCCCCCGAGGGCGTATTGCAGTACAGATGGCGACTTTCGCTAGTGGTTTGCGGACGTTGTGCACCATCATTTTGCAATCCACCAGCGCTCGCGGCTTTGAAACTACAGCGCTGGGCGCACTCTTCTGATACAGAAGCTTTGCGGTGGACACCAGATCCTTCGGCGCTCTCAACGGCTGAGCCCAACAATTAAGCAGGCCACCGACTGGGTGCGCCTGCGCGACTTTGACGGAAATTCTTTCACATATTTATATATTTTGTCTCTTTTAATTTTCTGCTTTGAGATACAAGGTGTGTAGGATGCTTATGAAATATCGTACGTATCGCATCGATTTCACACGCGATTTATTGCGGCGAAGATCGTTGAAAACGCCGGCCGTTCACGATGATAGTGAACGTGCGTTCGATGAAACGGCTTTTTAAATACTTTTCACCCACCACAGCAGTTGGCGTCAGCGTTTTGTCATTTCTTTGTATCCTTCATTCCCCTTCTGCGAGCCGTGTGCTATCACATGGTGCAGTAAACACGAATACAAGCCCTTTGCTCGAGCAGTAATTACTCCAGCACAACCACGCAACGCTTCACTGTCGCAGTGGTTTCAACATTCTTTCACCGCCGTCACATAGTTCTCCTACTCACATACACGGGAGCAGAACCACAAACTCACTCGAAGCTTTTATGACGCAAGAAGAAACACGCAACACTGTAATGAGACTGAAAACGCAAACACAGAAATCGACGCAACCACTGCGAAACTGCTCTAGCCAAGCAGACGACACGTGCAGTCGGCACACACCTGTATAACTGTGACCCCTGTCGGCCACCGTGGGCATTCATTGCAGATGGTGCCACGCTCCTCCATTGAAAAGAGCGGGTGGTCGGCACACTAGCCAGTATATTCTAGGCACTATAGCTCCGCCCACTTTCACCGCCCCCGCTTACACTCGAGGATGGCGCTTTTTTTTTAAATGGGGTGGGGGTGGAGGGTGCTAAAAGCACGATTTCATAATGAAGCACATGTTAGTGGGGGCGCCGGTATAATTTTGACTACGTCGGGTTCTTTAACGTGCACCCAGGGAAACGTTCTTGCATTTCGGCCGAAGTACTAGAATACCTTGTGTAGTGGAAAGAGCGCGCGGCGCGGCCTATGGGAGAGCTGTTGCCACTTCTGTTAACCGCCGAGCGTGGCGCTGGCGTCACAAAAATGTCCCTAACAACACGGCAGCAGGACCCGATGAAATCCCAATACAGCTAATCAAAAACCTCGGTCCAAAAAGCAAGGCACTACTGACTAATGCATAGAGCAAGTGATTAGAACAAAGAAAATTCCCATTGGATGGCGTGAAAGCAAGATGAATCTCATCTACAAAGGCAAAGGAGATAAGGATAAGACGAGCTCGTACAGGCCAGTTACAGTAACGTCGGTGATATATAGAATGGCAATGCAAGCCATAAAATTAGAACTGTCGAAGTGGGTGGAGGAAAACGGTGTATTGGGGGAACTACAGAATGAGTTCAGGCCAGGCAGACGCTTAGAAGACAATATGTTTGTACTAACTCAGTGCATAGAGATTTCAGTAGCTCAGAAAAGACCTTTATGGATATCATTTCTAGATATTAAAGGAGCTTATGAAAACGTAGACAGGGAATTGTGGAATATTCTTCAATACGAAGGCATAGATGACGATTTCGTGGAGCTGCTGAGGGAGATATATCGAGACAACCAAGTACAAGTGGCATGGGAAGGCCGAAAAGGAAATGCAATGGTGGGAATTCACCAAGGATTGAAGCAAGGATGCCCTCTGTCACCATTGTTCACGCTTTACGTCAAGGGCATAGAAAGACGACTGGAAAACAGCGAATTAGGTTTTGATTTATCCTACATGAGTAATGGACAAATGGTGCAACAGAAGGTCCCTGGACTGATGTACGCAGACTACATTGTGCTACTAGCGGACAATAAAAAAGATTTACAGGTACTTGCGAATATCTGTGGGAACGCAGCGACAAATCTAGGCCTTAAGTTTAGCACAGAGAAATCAGGGATTATGATCTTTAATGAACACACGAGTAACTTCGTGGTGTCAATTCAACAGCAAGTAATACCCATAGTGAAGCAATATAAGTACCTCGGCGTACACATAAACGAAGGAAAGAATTACTCAAGCTACCACCAAGATAATCTGAAAATAAAGGGGAAGCGGAATGCAGCAATAATGAAACACAGAGCACTGTGGGGCCACAATAAGTATGAGGTGGTGCGTGGAATCTGGAAAGGAGTAATGGTGCCAGCGCTAACATTCGCAAATGCAATTATATGCTTAAAATCGGATATATTGGCGGGTTTGGAAGTTAACCAAAGATCAGTAGGCCGGTTGGCTTTGGGAGCACACGGTAATACGACAAATGAGGCAGTGCATGGAGACATGGGTTGGGCCTCTTTTGAAGTGAGAGAAGCACAAAGCAAAATTAGTTTTGAAGAAAGGCTCAGGAACATGGATGAAAATAAATGGGCGGCTAAAGTGCACAAGTATCTCTACATGAAAAGCGTGGACACAGAATGGAGGAAGAGGTCAAGGAAGTTGGCAACCAAGTACAGGATAATCGAAACTGTAAATAGACAACCAGGGGTCATCAGAAAGAAAGTGAGAGAAATAGAGACCGTGAATTGGATGCAAAGAATGGAAACGAAAAGGACAATGGAGATTTACAAGAATGAGAAGAAAGAAATTAGAAGGGAAAATCTGTACGATAACACAAAGGGCAGTGCCTTGCTATTTGAGGCTCGAGCCGGTTGCCTAAGGACGAAAACATATCGGAACAAATATTCGGAACTAGATGAGACATGTGTATGCTGCAGTAAAGATCCAGAGACCACTCAGCACATCCTAATGGAATGCGACGGGATCCACCGAGCGAGAACCGTAGGTAATGTGCAACTCCTAGAAGCGCTTGGGTTTAAAGTGGAAGGAAACATAAACAGATCAGCCGTAGAGATCAGCAAGAGACGATTAGAGTACTGGTGGAAAAAAAGCAGGGAAAAGATGGATACGACCTGATCTCTTAAAATCATAGGCAGCGGTACAAGGTAAATTTTTGAAAAATAAAAATAATGAGAGGTATACAAAAATGCTAGATAAAGAACATGTATAGTATACCTGATTAAATCAAGCAGGCTAGGTGACTATTTGTCGCCGCCCCGTTTCAAATGGAATGCCAATAAATCATCATCATCATCATCATCATCATCATCATCATCATCATCGAGGAGATCGCGGCCGCAGTAGCGGCTGTCAGCGAGATTGCGTACACAGTTTCTGCTTCTTTTACCGCGTTTCCGACACGTTAGATTTTCTTGCGCTATCGCAAAATTACGCAAAATCTATTTTAACGCCGTCTTATGATTTCCACTATCTCTGTTTACCGTAGAACAATAATCGGTGTCAGTAGAGAGTTTTAGAATAGGGGCCCCAAACGTTTTGGGGCCCCAAAGAAATAGCGTCGACACCACTGCGCATGCGCGAGACGCTAACTGCGTTTGGGTTTTGCATTGGGCACGCTATTTCGCCGATTTAGCGGGAGCCCCAAAAGCAGAAGCGTATTGCCGCAGCGCGGCTGTACCCGGTTTGGGTCGAAACCGGATATCACGTGGGGTCAGCGAGGTACTCCCTGCCCCTAGGTAGGCGTGAAAGTAGCTAGGGAATGATTCCTCGGCCATGCCTGCCATGTCCCCAGTCCCTGTGTGCCTAGAAGCATCCGCTGGCCCAATACACGCATGCACGTTGCGCGGGAGCAGCCGCATACAAGACGCCGCCGACAAGAATTCGCGGTGAGAACGTCGTCGACCGCATTACCGCCAACCCAAAGGACTGCGACCTCAAGGTACGTCTGCCGAAACTGCAACTTGTGACATAAAGCGGCGATGCACTTTCATTTTTTTTAACACGAAAGTGTTTTATTCCGGGGTCCACCAAGACTTCACTGACGTATTTCCGTCACGGAAATACGTCATAGAACATAATACAAAGAAAGAAACCAGAAGAAAAAGTTCCACAAACATGCAAAATTTGGGAATCGAACCCACGACCTCTCGGTCCGCGACGATAGATCGCCGAGCGTTTAACCCATTGCGCCACAAACGCATTCGCAGAGAGCTACACAGACGCGCCTTATATATCTAACACTCCTCCGTGTACCCGCGCTCTTGCTCGGGGCGGTGCCGCCGCCTATGAGCAGAAAAGAGAAGTACTGCATTATGACACTAAAGCCCGGGATACATGGAGCGAACTTTCTCGACGAACTTCACGCGTCAAGTAACGACGCGGCGACACGACGCAGGATGTTTGCTGTGTTGCAATACATGCGGCGAACGCCGCCGCGCGTTGGCCGCCGTGTTGGCGGCGGTCCCGGCCGCCCGCTTCGAACTGAATTTGGCGTTGTCCTTGTAGAATTCACTTAGTTGGAAGCAAATGACTGCGTAAACGGCTTTCGCTTAGTCTCAGGCCGCTTCGACGACAGAGTATTATGGATAACCTTGAGTAGTTTTCGAGATCGCTTCTCGTTTCGAACGCGTCTAAGCCTAGCGAAAGAAATATCCGATGCCAACGCCATCTATCGGGGAAGTCGGGAGATAGGCATGACGACAGCATGTGGCCTCTGAGATCAGAAGATTTCTGTTGAAGGTTGTTGTAGAGAGCTTGCACTGCTTGTCTGTTTCCTCGCAGATCAGCGGATATGGGATGTACAAATACAACGCGATTCCTGAGAGATCATACTAGGAACTACTCAATCGGTGCAGAGACATGCAGACACGGCAACACCAACGCGATTGCAGACGACGCGAAAAGGCGCGCGCGCGCGAAACACCAGCATGCATTGCGACCGGAACTAGTGCCTCCTGATTGGCTGTCGTCCACCGCTGCGCGCTAGACGCTTCCGGCGGCGGCGTTCGCCCGACGAAAATGTTTGGACAGGCAGATCGGCTGCGGACGGCAAATTTCTTGACGCCGGCCGTCGGACGTTCGCCGCCCGACGAAGTTCTTCGCTCGGACGCCGGTTATTCGCTCCATGTATTCCGGCCTTAACGCGCACCGACAGTGAACGCTTCGGTGGTCTCAGTACTACGACGCCTCGATGCCAGCATTCGAAGGGACGCTGGCATCAAGAAGCACTACCAACGCCACCTAGGTGGCGTTCACCGTACTCAGCACAGCGGAGCGTGGCCTCCGCAATTAGCTCTGAAAATGTTTCTGAAGTTGATCGCGGAGGCTGCAATTACGACGCGCTGTACGCGCTGATTTGACTCGGTGACGATTCAGTTACGTGCTTTGTCTTGCGCGTTGTATTAGTGTGTCAGTTACGTGCTTCGTCTTTCGCGTTGTGCTAGCGTGTGCAGCGTAGTGCAGCTTCCATATGCACGACGGTTGCTCATGGTGATCGACGTTGGTAGTCGTGATGGAGGAGACGTGCCACCAGGCGTCAGCGTGGGTGCATCAACGCCTAAGGGCGCTTTAGCCACAAAACACCAATAGACATTATATATCAATGTGCAATAAACATTACACTACTTCTGTGAAGACACGTTTCACTTTCGTGTTCTATACCGATTCCTATATAAGAGGGATCAACCACATTTTTTTTCTAATTTTAGGCCTTGCTCCTTCAGCTGTAGCGCGACGTGAGCCCTGCCATTTCACTTTCAAGATACGTAAGCTGCTTCGACACTGAAAATGCCGACGCAATGGTGAGTTGGAAAAACCATCGCTTATTTACGCTGCCAATTCGCGTGCATGCGACCCATACTTTTTTTTTTTTTTGCGGCATGCGATTGAAGTAGAGACTGCGATCGTGACTTCATGGCCCTCGCATTGTTATCTTCTGCAACACCCAATCGTCGCGAGCTAACATGTTTTTCAAATTTGTCAGTGCTAGCGCATCTCTTGATGTGAGCGCAAGTTCGTGTCTTTAATGACGCGTAAACAATGCGCTGATGTATGCACGCTGCATTGAATGATTTACTGTTTACCTTGGTCATTGATTACATTAAAAAATGTGGTTGATCCCTCTTATATAGGAATCGGTATAGAACACGAAAGTGAAACGTGTCTTCACAGAAGTAGTGTAATGTTTATTGCACATTGATATATAATGTCTATTGGTGTTTTGTGGCTAAAGCGCCCTTAGGCGTTGATGCACCCACGCTGACGCCTGGTGGCACGTCTCCTCCATCACGACTACCAACGTCGATGACCATGAGCAACCGTCGTGCATATGGAAGCTGCACTACGCTGCACACGCTAGCACAACGCGAAAGACGAAGCACGTAACTGACACACTAATACAACGCGCAAGACAAAGCACGTAACTGAATCGTCACCGAGTCAAATCAGCGCGTACAGCGCGTCGTAATTGCAGCCTCCGCGATCAACTTCAGAAACATTTTCAGAGCTAATTGCGGAGGCCACGCTCCGCTGTGCTGAGTACGGTGAACGCCACCTAGGTGGCGTTGGTAGTGCTTCTTGATGCCAGCGTCCCTTCGAATGCTGGCATCGAGGCGTCGTAGTACTGAGACCACCGAAGCGTTCACTGTCGGTGCGCGTTAAGGCCGGAATACATGGAGCGAATAACCGGCGTCCGAGCGAAGAACTTCGTCGGGCGGCGAACGTCCGACGGCCGGCGTCAAGAAATTTGCCGTCCGCAGCCGATCTGCCTGTCCAAACATTTTCGTCGGGCGAACGCCGCCGCCGGAAGCGTCTAGCGCGCAGCGGTGGACGACAGCCAATCAGGAGGCACTAGTTCCGGTCGCAATGCATGCTGGTGTTTCGCGCGCGCGCGCCTTTTCGCGTCGTCTGCAATCGCGTTGGTGTTGCCGTGTCTGCATGTCTCTGCACCGATTGAGTAGTTCCTAGTATGATCTCTCAGGAATCGCGTTGTATTTGTACATCCCATATCCGCTGATCTGCGAGGAAACAGACAAGCAGTGCAAGCTCTCTACAACAACCTTCAACAGAAATCTTCTGATCTCAGAGGCCACATGCTGTCGTCATGCCTATCTCCCGACTTCCCCGATAGATGGCGTTGGCATCGGATATTTCTTTCGCTAGGCTTAGACGCGTTCGAAACGAGAAGCGATCTCGAAAACTACTCAAGGTTATCCATAATACTCTGTCGTCGAAGCGGCCTGAGACTAAGCGAAAGCCGTTTACGCAGTCATTTGCTTCCAACTAAGTGAATTCTACAAGGACAACGCCAAATTCAGTTCGAAGCGGGCGGCCGGGACCGCCGCCAACACGGCGGCCAACGCGCGGCGGCGTTCGCCGCATGTATTGCAACACAGCAAACATCCTGCGTCGTGTCGCCGCGTCGTTACTTGACGCGTGAAGTTCGTCGAGAAAGTTCGCTCCATGTATCCCGGGCTTTAGTGTCATAATGCAGTACTTCTCTTTTCTGCTCATAGGCGGCGGCACCGCCCCGAGCAAGAGCGCGGGTACACGGAGGAGTGTTAGATATATAAGGCGCGTCTGTGTAGCTCTCTGCGAATGCGTTTGTGGCGCAATGGGTTAAACGCTCGGCGATCTATCGTCGCGGACCGAGAGGTCGTGGGTTCGATTCCCAAATTTTGCATGTTTGTGGAACTTTTTCTTCTGGTTTCTTTCTTTGTATTATGTTCTATGACGTATTTCCGTGACGGAAATACGTCAGTGAAGTCTTGGTGGACCCCGGAATAAAACACTTTCGTGTTAAAATAAAGCTGCAGATATGTCCTTTGTAAAATCTGAATTAAAATGCGATCTTACGAGCACTTGAAAAGAAAAATTACTGGCTGATTAGTTTTCATATTCTACTACACCTGCCCGCTTCACAGCGGCTTACGAGCCAGAAATGTATGCAGCAACAGTTCACATTAAATGTAATATGTTACAAGACGACAGTAAATAATCTTGCACCCAAATTGATCATGAACAGCAGCTGCTACAGGGGCGCAGATATTTCTACCAAATAACCATGTTATCATAGCTGACAAGTGAGAGGGAAAATTTATTTCGTAGGAATGAAAAGCAGAGGTGAGCCTGAACTAGTATATTCTTGCCTGATACTCTGCTAAGGGGAAGGTGCAAAGGGGAAAAAAAGTCTTTAAAGGTGTTGAGGAAAAAAAGGATCACATGTGCACAATAATCACATAACGCAGTGGTCTCTCTAAACCTCAAGTATAGTCCTGTGTTCTGCAAATAGTCTAGAACAGCACTCGTAGCTATTTCTTGCTGCAATGCTGTCACGGTAAGCACCCAGAATTTCAGCTTCTGATAATCTTTGCCTTTGTTGCTTGCGAGCACAGAGGGCACCATCTGCTGCTCTCGCAACTAGTAACAGATGTCGCAAAAATGTGCTGCAGAATCTCAGGCATGTGGCAGTATTTACAGTTCAGGGATAAGATTTTGTAACGATTCCTTTTCCAGTACTAATGGCTTTTTGCATTCGTGAGTGGTCAGAGTGACAGCGTGTTGCTCAGGGCCGCGATTTTGTAGCAATGCCTTATGACTTATTCTATAATAGTCTTATCATCCACTGCTCACGGCCGGCTGAGCCCGTTGATAATGCGAGTGGACCGTCGCTCTGACCACTGACAAAGCGCGAAAAGGCATTATTACTGGGAAGGCATCGCTACAAAATACTGGCCCTGACCACACATGAACGCGAAAAGGCCGTGCTATAGAATTGTGGCTCAGTCTGTCAGTATAACCAATGAGATGTGCATAGCATTGAGTGAAGGCAACATGAAGACGCATGCTTGCTTTTTAAGATCAAGTAGAAACGCATGCTTGCTTGTCTCTACTTTGATCTTAAATGGGAAGTGAACAACTTCTCATAATTTCTTCATTATTTTTTAAGTTGTATAATGTGCCCTAGTTTATCGCACAATTATGTCCAACATATTTTAGATGCAAGATCTTGTAGTGTTGGGTCTGTGGAAAACAAAACAACGCAGGAAAATCTCAGCGCATTTTTATTTAAGCAATGTTTTGACACCTTAAATGGCATGGCCATCTTGTTCATTGCTTTATATTCGTTATCTCTGGTGCAACGCGAGTTGACTTGGAATTAGCATGGACGTAGCATATATATTTTAAATTGTGCCTGGTGCATGACATTGTGAAAAACCTTGAATGTGAACCCGCTACAAACAACAACATACTGGCACCTAGCAAGAACACTCAACCGTCTACCTTCCCACACATTTTCCTGAAACAGTTTGCACACGTTATTCAAAATTGCCACACCATTCCAATCATAAGTGTTTCAGGATATATACAACGCATTTCATTTGTGTCAGCAACGACACTAGTGGAAAACCTGACAGTCAAATCTGTCTCTAATAAAGAATCCGTGTTGCTGATATCTGCACAATAACTGAGATCTAGGGGGGTATTCTGTAAGAGTTCACCTGGACTGTCCACTTCAGCTGTCGCCATTGGCTCCAGCTTCACGAGCGCGAAGGAGACTGGCTGGCACCTTCGTGCTCGTGAAGCTGGCGCTAAGGCGACAGCCGAAGTGGACAGTCCACTAGGTGGACTCTTACAGAATACCCCCCCCCCCCCCGCCCCTGGGCCAGGATGATATCGATTATTCCTTCCGTTCGATTCTATACCACTCTTATCATCCGCCGTTCACTGCCAGAAACTCGCCAGTTCTAATGGGTATAGGTGTCCCCTGGCCCAGTGCTCGGCACCTTCTACGAGTATTCATCTTGCAAGGGGCCCTCCAAGGATTAAAGAAAATGGGTCTGGGCTGCTTCCACGGCAGCAGTTTCCTGTGTGGCATCCTAATGCAGCTGTTAGGTGGGGATGCCCTTGGATTGGAAAGAAACACCACTTTCCAAGTATCCCGTAATGGCTGAGCACCCGACCGGAAGCACAGTTATACCTATTTTACCGGTGGGTACCAGGCGGCAGCGCTACTCAGCCTCCCACAGCAGTGGCAAATGCTCGTCTGGGTCACCATCGTTGTGGTGAGACAAGGGGCACCTTTCAAATCTCTATAGCGCCCCTTTCGACATGAAAACTCCTACAAACAACTGAGCACCAAGCCGGAGGACATCTCTACCCAATAAAAATCTGATAGGTTCCCAGTGGCACTGGGAT
>NC_051158.1:160477179-160558765 GCF_013339745.2 Dermacentor silvarum | reverse complement strand
TGATGAGGCACGCCGTAGTGGGGGACTCCGGAAATTTGGACCACCTGCGGTTCTTTAACAGGCACCTAAATCTAAGTACACGGTGTTTTCACATTTCAGCCCCATCGAAATGTGGCCGCCGTGGCCGGGATACGATCCCGCGACCTCGTGCTCAGAAGCCCAACACCATAGTCACTGACCAACCACAATGGGTCTTGATGAATGATAATGATGATTCTGATGAGAATATTGATGAACACCCACCGAGCACGGCAGGCGTTCATCTATCGGCGACGCGGAGGGTTCATGATGCAGCAGGTGTGAGGACTTCGTTCAGGCTGCGGTGCACTCGGGCACTCGTCACAGAAAGTTGCGCACCAGTGTTGATTAACGCCAGAATGTTTACACCATTAACTATAACATCAGTCAGGTTTTGTCTGCTCGGTAAAGTGAGCAGAGGATTTATAGGTTGAGTCGTCGGTGCAGGATCACCTCTGAAAGCTGCAGCAGTTAGTTTTCCGTGGAAGAGCATCATAAGTTCATTGGGGGGATGGTGGGCGACGAGCCTGAGGCGATAGCGACAATGGCCTACAAGCTGGTGGCAAACAGGAATGGTGATAGCGGAATGACATTGAGGAGCTGTTCCATGGTAGCAATAGCGTCGGCATTAGGCGGTTGCTGGTCAAATGGAGGCTGGAAGTGGTGTGGGCTTAGTCCGGAACGGTAATAGCCATAGGTCGGTCGTAGAAGTGAGGACCCGACTCGGTTGCGGCAATGGCGGGCAATGGGACCGATTCAACGGCAGGCAAAGCAGATCGGTCGATCATCTGCAGTTCGCCACTCGACCGGGTTTCTATAACCTAGAGGATGCCACTGGCTAGGTGAGGGATAAGGTCCATCAGAGAGTTGTGAGGTTGCGATAGAACAGACAGAATGAACTCTGAGATTTTGTAGTTCTTCGTGGACTATTGCTTGGACAAGTGATACCACAACTCGAGTCTCTTGCACCGCACAGCATCACGTAGGCGATGGAGACATCCCTGTAGTACTCTTTAGAGATTGTTTGACCCTGTGGGGGGGGGGGGGGGGGGGGGGGGGCGTACCCGTGGTGTACCACACCGCGGGAGTCAAAGAAAGCAGTCAGCATCACTTTGACGTTGCTGCAGACTTGGCGGGCCTTCGTTGGTCTTGGTGACATGGAATGCTTCCACTGTAACGACTGGGATTTGGTCTCCGAGTTGTACCCGTACACCCACGACTCGTCACCAGTGATTATGGTGTTCATGAAATCGGGGTGGGGTCACTGTTTGTGGAATCCAGCATGTCCTGTGAGACTTCAACATGAAGTTGCTTTTGCTCCACCGTGAGCAGCTTCGGCACGAATTTCGCCGCAACTCTCTTCATGGCCAAATCTTCAGTCATAATGGAATGTGCAAAAAAAGTGCTGATGCCCACCTCTTCCGCAATTTCTCGGATAGTCACACGACGGTCCCGCATCACCACAGCGTTCGCTTCAGCAATGACCTGGTCATTTCGGCATGTTGATGGCCGACCGGAGCGTGGCTCGCTCTCCACCGATGTGCGGCCGTCTTTAAACAGGTTGTACCACTCCTTAATCTGTGTGCTGCTCATAGCATCGTCACTGAAAGCCGTCTGAATCTTCCGAATGGTTTCCACTTGGCAGTCGCCCAGTTTCTGGCAAAATTTCATGTAATAGCGCTGCTCCAGTTGCTCCGTCATTTTCCTTGCAAAAAAAACCCGATGGGAGCACTGCGCACTACCTCACTGAAACGCTGCCCCCAGCGACTGATGATATCGGTATGCGGAAAAAATTCGGGCATGCCCACGAAGGTTCAAGGTCGGCTGATGCAAGCATGCTTGTTTCATATCCATCAGCTGTTCACAAAAAAAATAAGGTCGGATACTTTCTAACAGACCTCGTATGAAGGTCTGCAATATATTTCTTTTTAGCAGTACAACTTCTTCAGAATCAAGTGCTTTTTTTCCTCTGAAGCTAATGAATTAGTGACGTTTGTTCATACTGAATACCAATGAAGTTCTCAGTTTAACAGCAGACCTGTGTATTGCGGCAATATTTTATTTAATTATTGCATAAAACATTTGCTTTCAAATTTTTCTCCAAAATACAGAAGGGCTGTCCCAACTTACAGCAGATGGGTTATCGTAAGGCCAATCAACGCGACAAACGAAATGACCGTGCATCATGTGACTCGATCACTGCCAACGGTAAGGAGCAGGCGCACTCCACGCAGTTTCATTGCCAGGTGATTTACCGCCTGTCAAACATTCTGAAATCTAGATTGTCACGGCAAGCTGGCACCCAAACGGGTGGCTCATCAGCTGCGTTTGGTTCGGAGATCATGCGTGCAGGTTAGAGTGACTGCTGTTGAAGTGGCATGAAGTTTGTCGCCACGTATTCAACATGATTGGCGGCTGATTGGCCCGATCTTCTCACGTGCTTTCAGACTTTGCGAAATACACATTGCTGTTGTTGCCGTTACCTCTGTCCCCATCACGTTATCATTTCAATCGGTCCGGTCGACCCGGACAACCTTGACTGATCTGGCCCCAGCCAACACGGCTCTATTGTGTGCGATCTCTCATCTGGCCGACATCGGAGAGCGCTCACAGTGAGGAAGTCCACTACCACGTCAGCTGGGGCGGCCCGACCGCGGGGCGCTCGGTGCTCCATTTGCACCACTATCGAAGTGAAACGCTCGCTTGGCCGGCATCGAGCACAATGGGCTCCACGGTGCACACGACATGTGGTACTGCGTGGGTCTCCATATCGAATATTCTAAAGCCCGAATAGTAGATGTTCGAGTCGCTAATTGAATTTTTTGTACGTTCACTAGTCAATTGAATTCGGTGATATTCGAGTATTCGCATACCCCTACTTTTCATTGCTTTGTTGAAAACAGGCTTAAGTTGTTTCAGACATAGAACAAGACACAGTTTTCTACAAAAATTACTAGAGGGAACTGAGGCACTATTTTCGACAGAAGCCAATAACATGGTATTTCAGCCAGCATAAAGCATGATCGGTATGTATTTGCCTAAACTTCGTTCTTCTGGCTTCACATAGCTTTGCAACTTTGCAAATTGATAATTCTCAACAAGGTATCGCACTTCTAATCCAATACCTTGTTGCAATTGTTGCAACTCGTAATTATTTTGTTTATTCCCTTTGTGCATTTAGAAAATATGATTTCCTAGAAAGTTGGAAAGATTAAGAGCAATAAATAATCGCCAAGAATGTCTGTAATCTGAAGCACCAAGAGGACATCTTCTCGATGCTTCAGGTTAGAGAAGAAACAAGAAAAGACACCAAAGCATGACATGCATGCTAGACCAGCAGTTGCATGACAGAGCGATAACTGGTGACATTTTTTACAACACTCATTCCCATGATAGCTTAGCAATCGCAGCTCTAGTAATTTATATAGAAAACAATGGTGCCATACGACTAGCCTAAACTCTCCAACGAATTTTGAAAGATTTGAAATCGAGTGACTCGTAGTAATCGGATTTCTAATTTTAAGCCTCAAGTGCTTTTTAACAGTAGTTGAAAATTGCAGATACAAAAAAAATGCTCGTGTATCAAGTTTAGAACTCTAGCTCAACAGTAAACAAACAAAATATGCCACAACTCTGTAAACTGCATCTAATAATAAATCTAAAGTGGCTAAAATTGATGTATTATATGCCCTTGTAACGTAATCCACTAATTTGTGAGTAGGACTTCCACAAAATACTCGTAGCCGTTGTAACATTTTCAAATAACCAATAAATCCTTGTACAGTTAAACCTGGATATAACGAAATTGCCAAATTCCCAAAAAACTTCGTTATAAAGAGGATTTCATTATATGCAGGTGTGGCACGAAAATTCGAAAAAGAAACGCTTACCGTATTTACTCGATTCTAACGCGCCCTCAATTGTAACGCGCACCCGTTTTCCGTTTTGGTCGAAGCACTCATCCTTGGAATGTCGCACCAGGTACCGGATGTGTGGACGCGTGTCGTTTCGCACAAGCGCGAGGCATCGGAAACGAAGAGCGAGCGTCACAATGACGTCATAGCGTCGTATAGTGTTACAGTAGAACCCCGCTGTTACGTTCCCGGGGGCTGCGTTTTCCCGGCTGTTACGTCGTTTTCGGCCGGTCCCGGCACAGCTCCCATAGAACCCAATGCATTGGTAACCCCGCTGTTGCGTCGCAACTGTGGGACCGTTCCCGCATCACACGTTGCGAACTGCCACCACGCGCCGGCCCGAGTGGCCATTTTGACTTTTCATGTCGCTTGGCTTGGTGGCTTGACGATGGCAATGGCCGCCCAACGTGCCGGGGGCGACAACTATGACGTATTTTCGGTTTCCGCCAGCAAAAGTATGGCCCTTGAGATCCGTATGTGCAATATAAAGACGGTGTCTATGACGCGTTGTGGCCCTAAAATTGGTTTTGGCTCATAGATATTCCGTATAAAGTCCAAGGGCAATAATGCAGTCGCCGCGCGCCGTATGCTGTGTGTGCGAGTGAAAAACGTGCGAGGGGAGCCGACGACCGCGTCTAAATCTCGTGTGTGCAAGAAAAGCAAGGAGGAAGCGCGCCTTCTTCCGTTGCGCTCGAGGCAGCGGCGAGGGAGCGAGGGGGAGGGATAGCGGGGCGGTGTTCTACTGTACTCTGGCATCAACTGCGTACTGCGCGGCGGCGTGCGACCGTATCTTGAAAGCGATCTGCGTTGGGGCAGAGTCTAGCAGTGTAGGTGCATCGGCGGCTCGTAGCTTTGTGCATGCTGTGTGTTCTCGGCGCTCAGTTTGCGTTGAAGCGATAGACAACAGCACGAAGGTCACTTCGTTCGCTTCTGCGGCGCTTCCACACGCCACCAGCGTTTGACAGCGCGTGTCCGCGCTCATAGGGTGTGATGTGTCACAGCGTGTACCAGCGCGTCGGCAACATCAAATGGAAAAGGAGAGAGTGCCGGCTTGGGCGGGCTAGGCCAGCTGCAGCCAGCGGCAGGATCAGGTTTTAATGAAGGGAGAGGGAAAGGTCACACCCGCGGCGACAAGATCGCCAGGTCGAGGGATGCAGGCCCTCCTCGCACACGTGCGCTCACTTCGCATTCTGTCGAGGCGGAGAAGGTGCTTCCGGTAACTGCTCGCGCAAAAATGACAAAATTTGGGGCGAAATTTCTAGGTTGTCGGAGGGGAAAATTCGCTATATCGAGGGGGTCTCCCGCTGCCACTTCGTTACGTAGAGGTCTCAAATACATGTGCTTCTATGGAGTAACGGCGGGGAATAGAAAAACTTCGTTATATCCAGGAATTCGTTATATGGAGGTTCGTTATTAGCAGGTTTAACTGTATCAAATTTGTCTGCTCTATAAATTCAGTTCACAGAACTCCAATAGTGTCTGTTTTTTGATACAGAGTTACAGATTTGTAAATGTCATGCTAGAATTTTCTTGAAAATTATCAGTTTTCAGGAATTTTGTATGAAATTCCAGACCCGAAATCAAGATTGTGCTTCCTAGAGTCACTGTAATTTAGAATTCTTTCTGAAATGCACCAAATTTCATTCAGATCAGTTCAGTGGTTCTCTCATAAAAGGATTTCTGTGTTTTTCATGTATTTGCATGGGGAAATTGGAGTTAGCCTGGAAGCTTCCTTTTCAGTGCTCTGCCTATGTAGCGTTATCCTTCGTGACATTGTTTCGGCCCAGGCTCGTGTGGCAGAACACGTACCAGGAACAAGCGGCAAGCATGCTCTGTCACGAGGCAGCATGTCATGGCCAAAGTTGCTCGACTGCACGCAAGCGTGCAGGACAAAGTTGAGGAGGCCGCCAAGTCCGCATCGTGCTCCGTTGGAGCAGGTCCCACATCCATGGAAGGCAGCGTGGGAAACGCCTCCAAAAGCACGCAGGCTGCAGGAACTTTGGATGCATCCGACGTTGCCTTGAATGCAGAAACAGAGGATCCAGCTGAAGAGAAAGGTGATCTGTCTTGCTTTTTTTTTTCTTTGTATTGCATATTCCTTAGTCCATTACTTAAAATGGCCGACACTGTTTAGATCCTTGGCCAGATGCTAGTGGAAGGCTCAATGAATATGCGAGTACAGGCAATACAGCATTAAAAATGCAAACAAAGAATAGGAAATTATGCTTTCAGTGTACACTTTTAGCACACTACCGTCCACACCCATTAAAACAGGTCTCTATAGGACCCACTTGTGGATATACAGTCGAACCCACTTATAACAATATGCTAGTGGCAGAAAAATCCCATTGTTATAATCGATAATTGTTATAACCGGGTTGCATGAAAAAAAAAAAAAGCAGAGGGGGACAAACATTTCAATTAGACAGAAAGAAGTACAGTCGAACCCCCTTATAGCATTACTGGTTTGAACAAAACTCAGATGTAACAATGAGCAGCTGCTGCACCATCAACATTTGTGGGGGTGTTCTATGCTAAAATAAACCGCTTACTTCAGTGTTCCTATGCCACATTATTGGCTATAACAATTAAATTGGGCACCACTAATTAAGTGATTCTGCATTGTGGGCACTGATAATTCGTAAAACTGTGCGAAGTGCCTACGTTGTGTGGCGGTGCGCGTTCATTCTATGTGTTTCCACATGCAACAAAAAAGCAGAGTCAAAGCATCATCATCACTTGCTTTTTCGTTTGTCGCATGGTTTCAGGTTTTTCAAGTTTAAGTGCCAGCTGTGTCACATATATCATCACGTTTTCTCCAGTGCTGGTGTGTTGTGTGCCTACAATTCTTGACTGCATGAAAAATCGCAGCTGCACGCTCGTTTCTGCTAGTGTACGAAGACGGTGACAGGATTGATGGGCTAAGCTGACTTAAGTTTTATCGTCCACTTGAACATAGTAGACATGCAGACATTTTGCGCTAACTTGGAAAATAGTCACCAACAGGGCACCAGTAGGCAATAGCTGGAATAATAATGAGCCCATTCGTGCGGCCGCTTTAGCGACTGTTATCGAGTCCCTGAGCGTTGTTTGCAGCTTTGTTGAGTGTAGTGGTGGTGACTGAGATGCTGCAGATGATTAGCACGCTAGAGATCATGGGCGGTATTCCCAGGTGATCACTTACAGATATAGTTTCACTTTCGCACGAGTCAGAGGCAGATACGCCTGCGTATATGGCAGACAGCGTTTCTGGCGCTGTGCCAAGGTTGGTACCTTTACACACTGCCAAGAATGCTATCGTCCATATACTTCGCCGCGTCTAGCACCGATTCTCGCTCAAGTGAAACTACAGTTAAACAAACCTAGGTATAACGAAGTTGGCAAAATTGGCAATTTGCTTCGTTAGGTAGAAATTGTGTTGTATTGAAATACGACCTTTTCTGCAATTAAGAACAGTCGCCGATCAACTATCCGAATCATCGGGCAATCGAAAAAAGCAAATTTGAATGAGAAAACAATTAATTTTGGTGAATTTTAGAGTCGGCGACGAATGGAGAAAGATGCCGAAAAAGATGGTGGCTTGATGTGCGCCATCTTCCTGCGTGAGCGGGGGAGAGGGAAGGGGGGGGGGGGTGAGCACATGTTAATGTGATCAAGCACTCAGTTGGGGAGGGGGGCACAGCCGCAAGCCGTCCGTGGTTGTGCATGGATTTCAGTGCGTCTAGCGCATACGGTGCCCGTGCACACTGTTTTTAGCAGTTATGTGCAGCAGGTGCAAAGGTTGGGTGACCGTGGCTTCACGTGCACTGTCTTCCCACGCGTTCAGTACTGCAGGTCTAATACGTAATCTCTAGTTTCTGAGATGCTTTCAAGTGAAAGGCACAGTTTTCTATCCTCTCTGCCTGCGCTCTCTGTAGCGTCGTCTGTGCAACACTATCAGCTGCAGTGGCAGAGTGAACACGAAAGCTTTGCAGGCTATGCTTCGAACCCCCGATGTGAAGATATCCTCGACATGGCATGAAACTGTATCGTATCCTTGGTCGCCGACTCCGAAATTCAACAATATGATATTTTTGGTAACTGAAATTTGTTTTTCCATTGGCCCCATAATTTGCAAAATATTGTGGCCCCTTCTGTAGCAGAAAAATCTGCTGGCAACTCGACGATTTCGCATAAATGGTCGAACTTCCATATAGTATACAGTCTAACCTCGTTAATGCGTAGTCGGCTGGGAACTACGTTTAGGTACACACTAAACAACGTACAACTTAACTGCCAATGCAAGTTTAGCGGCTACTTACTGGCTGGAATATAACTACGTCGCGATGCTCTCAAACACACACTCAGACAGGCTTTATTTGCGGGTAGGCAGCAAAAAATCGGCGATCTTCACTCGCCGCCGTGGTGGCCTTGCTGACACGACGGAATCCTTCAACTCGGTAAGGCGTGAGCCAGTTTGCCCATGAGGCCCCGTTTCTCTGCGAAAGTTCGCATGACGCTCAAGGCACGAGCCGCGCCAAATAATGGAGTGCCGTTGTCTTCTTCTGCATCGTTGTCATTATCACTTTCGCTTGAAGCTGGGCGAGGTGCGACGGTGGCAACATTGTCGCTATTCGAGAACTCCGGGGATGTAACGTCGCCTTTGACATCTCGGAAACTGTCAAAATTCACTTGCTCTGCAGCATTGCCTTGGCGCTCTAGTTGGATTGAATTCGACAGCAACAGCTAATTCGCACCAATAGCGGCAGCTTCTTTACGGTACCGGAAGCCAAGCTCGAAGGCCATGCTCTTGTGCGCTGCAGTCGGCAACAGCTGTATGAGCAGGAATTACGTCATGGTGGCCATGTCTTAACATCACTTTCGCTGGTGACTGTCGTCCGGGCATTTCAACTCAAGAATTGAACATCTGTACTCATGAGATTTTGCCGATTTTGTGCCTGTGCGTGTAGAACAGGAAAGAAAAATTATATGCACTAACCGTTTAGTGGGCAATGAGCGACTACGGCTTAAGCGGTCAGCCAATACATAAGGTTCCCATGGGGGCTAGGTAGGGAAATCTTCGCGACTACGTTTAAACCGCAATTACAAATTAAGTTGGTACGTGTTAACAAGTTTTGATGCACGAAGTGTCAATTTTACCGACTTCATTATATTGAAGCTGTATTGTAGTGGTTGGTGGTCACAGATAAAATAAAACCTCAGATTTACAGCCTCAAATCTAGCCTTAAAACCTCAAAGGCTAGTACCTTTGAATTTTTATTGCTATAGCAATTGTATGGACACTCCAGCCGTGCTTGTACCATTGCTGTCGCAATGTGTTGGAGGTCATATGATCTGCAGAGTTTCAGAGGCTTGGCACAGTGCATTCCTCTCCCTTTGCCATTCGCAAAGGGAGTGGCAACACAGAACATTTACTGTAGGAAAAGCGTGCGCACTCCCTGCTTCTGTCACACCTCATCACGCAAGTGCTGTCACTGCAAGTGCTGACAGTCACTGAGTGGACTTTGTCCATGCATACCTTTGGTCGCGTAACACCAGGCATGTTTAGTTAGTACTAAGTGAATGTGTACTGCAATTTAAACTGTCATTAAAACTACGAGCCCTACGTTGTGTAGTGGTTTTGCAACCAAAGCCATGTGGACTGTCCCGTAGTCCCGCATCACCGGCGAGCCATATGGTCTTGCGTCGCACGCTCTCCGCCTACTTCAGCGAGTAAAGTTGCTGTTGCAGATAGCGGTTCTGCAATTTCTGGTTTCTCAAGTTGTCTGCAAGGTGCCTTTGCACAGGCACTGCTTGTGGCCAGCAAGAATGTGTACAGTGGAACCTCATTGATACGATTCTGCGTAATACGTTTTTCGGGGAAATTGCACTTTTTTTTTTTCATGCGGTTCATACGATCGCGTTTTCACCTGAAATTGGACTGCAAACTGGTATTTCTGAAACTCGTACCTTTATATTCAACTGTACTAGATAAAATTACATTTCAACGACCCACTAACAACGTGTTAAGGGCCGGCGGTGGCACATTGCACGCCATAAAAGCTACGGCGAAGCAGGTTTTTGGTGCCGTGGAAGGGATCGGTCCCGGACCGATTTAAATGGCCACGCGCCCTGGCGGCAAATGAGCCGCGAGCGAAGCAGACCAATGAGAGCTGCCCCCTTCGCTGATCACGCACGGGCACGGCCAGTCTGGAGACGCGCGCTCGCTCTTTAGAGAAGGTCCCCTAGTGTGCCTCCAAACCGGCTGTGGCGTGGATCTGTAGTCATGCGGACCCGCCCGACCGCTATTTTCGCACTCGTATTATCGTATGCTTGCGTCAGCTTCCGCTCGCGCTTGTTTTAGTTGGCTTTTCAGGCGAGATCTTCATGCGGTCACTCGGCTGAATGAAGCGCCTGCCCTCGTCCGCCAGTCATATCGCTCGTTGTGTCACGGTCTCTACAATGTTCCTTTGTTTTGGAAATCGTAGCCTCGTGGTGCCGTGACCTCCATAGCTATGTCAAGGAACTTGTTATCTTTCAAAATAACTTGTTTATGGACTTTAAAAAAAATAAAGTTCAGCAAGAACTGACGTGCTTTTTAAAGTTGCTCAATAAAAGTGTGTTGGCTGCAGTTCGTGTGATGTGATGCTTCTCCAAATAACACGTGTGTTATGCGGAGCAGTATTACTTGGCGCCATCAGAAGCTTTGCTAGCGAGTTTGTCACCAAGTAAGCCTGTTTTTCTTACATTTTAGGGCTTGCTTTGGATGATGCGATTTTTGGATGATACGTTTTATTTTCTGGTTCCCACGAAGATCGTTTTAACGAGGTTCCACTGTATATTCTTTCAGTGCGTTGTGTGCTCCTGGTTGACCTTGGCATATTCAAGGCCACTGTCGCCAGGCCATTTTATTCAGTTTTCCGCATTAACGGCCGTACTGGTCAAGCTAGTATGTTTTGCAGTCGGATATTTGTTGTTGCTGTTGATGCTTCACCCCATTCAAGCTATGACAATTTCGTTTGTCTTGAATGTATGCTAACAATGCTAACCAGGTGTTGTGCGTTACGGGGCTTTACTGTGCGTGTATTATGTGTTCTTTGTATAGACCTTTTCATTGGGTGAGGAGGAAAACGCATGCTGCTAGCTTTCGTGAGAAACGCGAGAAAAAAAAGCGAGATTGCCCCCTTTTTTTTCACTGAAATGAAAAAAAAAAGACACTGGCTAATGACTTAATAAGACCTCACTCACATGGTCATGCCAAATGCTTGTACCATGCGCTACATAGAACAAACGAATCTGTAATCCAGCATCTTTAATCCAGGCTGGTCGCTTGACCACTAGACAAGTGTGATTCACACTGTACAGTATGTTCTTATTACTAACCCAATCTCTTTTTGTTGTGGGCAGAAATTTCGTCGGGCAAGCAAAGTACAGTTCTGCAATGTATCTACAGATAACAATTTGAACTGTTGTCAAAGTAAACAGCTCAACTTATTCCAAGCCATCGGGATAGTCATGTTTCATAAGTACTCATTGTTGCTAAATCGCAGCTGAGAATTTCGGTGAGAATGCCACAATAAGGTCACTTTCGTGAAACAAATTTTCAGTAATACACAACTGATTGCCGAGGCTGATTGTAAGCTCAAAAGCACACACACACATCATGCTGGGTGCTCCGTCCGTGTCAACGCCAGTGGAAACTCCGGCCATGCCGACTTAAATCCATTCAGTATGTCTCACGTAACCAGTTTCCCCTTGGAAGACGCCAGGTCATAGTAAATAGACCGCGTGAGGGCAAAAACAACTGCCAGAAACTGCTGCTGAGCCTCTACCTGGCATACAACACTGAGCGCTCGCCCAAGCTAGCATGCCGACTGCCCATAGATGGCGGTTCTGCCTGTGCAATATGGCAGCACCCATGAAAAAAAGCTGTGACCGTGACTAGGCAAACGCAAATCCGACTCAATTGAGGCGAGATGAGACCAGTGTGTGGCACTTGCAAGAGTTCGCACAGATCACAGTTTGCCGCCGCTAACATACAGAATGGTGGCCCCTACAGCTTTGGACTGGTGCCCAGCAGGACCGTCTTCGTGCAACCGTGTCAGTTGGCCCAATGCTGTGACGAGCAGTCTGATACGCATTTGGGAAGATTACTACCCAAAACTGAACTCCAACACGGAGAACACGTCCCTTTACGAGGAAATGGCTGCAAAGCTCAATGCTGGTCTTTCACCTGGGGAAGCGCTCTATACAGCTAACCAAGTGCTAGTCAAGATAAACAGACTGAAGAAACGTTATTGGTAAGTGTGGCATGCATCTGTGTGTTTTTGTTTTGCGAGATGTTAAAGGGACACTAAAGGGAAATATTAAGCTTGGTTAGATCAAGACTATTCGTCTACAAACCTATCGCCATCTTGTGTGTGCCAATGTATCACTGTGATGTGTAGGAAATTGCTCCGTAGGTCCTGCTGCTGCTTCTCAACTTTATTCGCTAGCGCTAAGACGGAAGAGTTGACGTAATCCTCACATGGCCTCCCTCTCTAGTACTCTTTGTGAATCAGCCAGTGCGAACGTCGCCCAAGAGGTACCATATTCCAAATTAGGTGGTGCCACTCCAATCTTCATCATTTTCTCACTTACAAAGTCTGGCTGCGAAAGACAAATTTGTTATTACAGAAGCCTCACCATCCAATCTTTTTTTACCTAATATATATTCCTTTAGTGACCTTTCAAAAGAGTACTGATGCATATCTGAAGTTGTAAGAACCCTACCACAATTTTCTTTTTTTTTTTTTTGCCCACTGAATCTTGACACTTGGGAAGTATGAACATTGGGGAAAATTCGAAATTTTACTTTGATACTGACGTTTTGTTTCGGAATGCTAGACCTGCTGTCACGAACAGTATCGCGACATCATCAAACAACGAATTTTGCTGAGGTTGCATAGCAGTGAAGCTAGGTGCGATGTTGCCCGCACAAAAATTACCTAGAGTGCTGCTGGCATTTCTTCAGGTTCTGCTTGCCTGTTGCGACTGCAGTGTTTGCGGAACGCAATGAATCGGTGTATTCCGCCGTCATGATGCATTCACCTTCTTGGTACTCAAACCAAGCTTAGTTGTACAAGAACAGGTGTTATAGTTCAAAGTACAGGCTGCTGCAAAACTAGCCGGTGTATTTTCTTAGATTTATAGGACTTTGACCTTCACTTAAAGGGGCACTGACACAAGAATTTCTAGTTTCTTCTCTCTTTAATTGAAAGTTCCATACCTCCGAACACCAGGGGAAATACTGTCAAGACTCGGAATGCAGTAAATAATTTAATGTGGTAGGTTTTCTACTGCCTGTTACGGTTTTGTTCCTATTGTGGTCACATGGGAGCAGAACATTGCAATGTTTTGGCACTCGCTCCAGCTCGCTCATTCGTCTGCTATGCTGCTACAGCAGCCCTCGCAACGAGTTGCAGCATACGAGGCGACCAAGTGAGCCGGAGCAAGTGTCTCGACGTAGCAACGTCCTGCTCTCACGTGACCACATGCTGCGTCATGGTGTCGTAGCACAGCATCCTCCTGGGAAGTGTAACCGAAATTTGTTGTAGGTAAGCTAATATATTAAATTTATTTATGGCACTGTGAGGCCGAGACACGCTCTGCAGGACCTCAATAATGTTTTTCATACCATAACATACTCTGAGGCTCGTCACTACTTTTTCTTAGAGCTACACTTTGATCTTAGCCAAAAGGCCGAGAAGCGCCATTAAACCCTACATAACTAACTAACTAACTTTTTCTTAGAGGTCTAGGACATACTTTTAACGTAAAAGAATGAATAGTTTAAAATTTCATGTCTATCTTTTTCAAGAGACACGCGAGGCAAGGTTGCATTTGGTTGAACGGGGGGTGTTTAATGAAATGAGTCACCACTTTGACAGAGCCCATTTGCTCTATTATTGTTCCAGCTTACAAAGTTTCAAAAGAAGTGGCAATTGAAATTCATCTGCCAATGAGCTGCGAGCTGGTTGTTTCCTGTTGGTAGTGCAACTCCTTTGTCTAATCAACCCAGGTTAACCCAGGTTTGACCACTTGAACTGGATGTCAACTGCTCTGTTGAATAGTTTTTTTCTTCAAAAGAAACTGTATGGGATTCATTTGTAATATGTTGTAGTCTGCTGGCAGATCAACTTCTGTGGTTTCCATCTTGGCATTAGCATGGTGTGTCTTATCGGTAGAGAAAATTGTCGTGGAAGGTCTCAATTTCTGTTGTGCCTAATCGCACCCACCAAATGGGTACAGAGAATACAAGGTGCTCAATCTTTTTTCTAGTTACAACCATGCGAAGAAAACGGACGATAAGGCCCGAGAAAGTATAGGAGACATCGATTGTTATGTTGAAATGGAGAAAATTTAGCTTCTTAAAAAGCATCACACGCGTAATGTGGGAAATGTGAGTTTCGCTTCCATCTGCGCAAAGTTGACTTTTCGTGTGCGTGCTTTTCCGTGACATTTTCTACATTTCAATTAACCCTAGCAACTAATACCACCTATGCTTCATTCGGCTTCATTGTTCATTTTCTTCATGTTGCTGTGATCAAATGGGCATGGTCATTTAATTCCCCAGATTTCATTGAATTGTCGTGGTAGCCGTTCATTTCCAGTGACAGGTAAACATTTACGTTAATATCCATGATAATTGTTAATTTTATAGTGTACTGCTATTCAGTCCCCTTTTCCTGTTTTCTTTCTTTCTTTCTTTTCCCCATCTTTTGTAATTCATGTTTAGCTCTACTATGCCAGATGTTGCCACAAGATGTTGTCTCATTGCAACTGCTTTGGTGATCCGAAAGCTGTTGCCACGCACAGTTTACCTCTTGTACCGTTTTCTTGCCAATGCATCCAGTAATAAGGATCCCAACCACTTGTTGCCCATGGCTGCTCAAGTTGAGGCATCACAGCAGCTGTGCACATTGTTGCACAAACACGGAAACCCTACGTTGTGCATGTTCTGGCATGCCTATCCTTTCATTCTGGTTTGATTCAGGCAGCCGCACTGTAACCGGTATATCGTGTCCTGCAACTGCACTACATAAGCGATACGCGTATACATAGTGCTATGGGAAAATTAACGGGAGTCTGAAAAGACCGTCTTATATCCGGTCCTGCACTATAAGCGGTTACGTTATAAGTGGTCTATACTGTATTATCCAACCAAATTGTATTCTCGGGAAAATAAAAAAAAACGTAATATCATGAAAAATGTATTACGCAGAATTGTATCAACGAGGTTCCACTGTAGTATTTACTAAGCAAAGTCTGTACTCTATATACAGTAACCTCCACAGTATATTTTACTACAGAGGTTATTCTACAGTTGACTTACGTTAATTGAACCTCAGTTAATTCAAACTCGCTGAAAAGTCTTGTCGAGAAACCATACAGAAGAAAACTCATTTTGCTCGAACTCAATATCGTGCCACTTCGGGTTATTCGATCCCTACTGACCTGCACCGGTGCCGCCTTAGCTGCTCAGAGGCTACTATAACATTGAAAACACAAGGAATTTAGCAGTAGATGCTACTGGCTTCCCTAGTTGTGAAGCTGTTTTACATAAATTTATTTTATTTTTTGAGTGGCTGACTCTCGTTCCACCCATTAAGCAATTCGTTGCTGCTTGTTTGGTGTCGTGTCAAGCTGAGCCAGCGTTTAAACATGTCGGCGCTGTTCCCCTCATGTTAGTCGAGTCGCGCTTCACGAGCAAAAAACAAAGACAATACAGGGTACTCCAAGCAATAAAAATATATTTGAATTCTTTTATTTTGCTGCCGTTTATTAATTGAACCTTTAGGATAATTAAAGAATCTTGTAGTCCCACAAGGGTTGAATGAACAAAAATCAACTGTATAATAAATTATGCAGATGCACCACACCGTCGCACATTGGATCTATTTAAAGAAGTTAATAACATGCTATGGACACTAAATGTGATGCATACAATTGTCTTTATCGTCATTCTATGCAACGTGTAATCTCATGCAATGTTTACTTATGCACTACATTAACCACAAGCTTGCACACTATAGGTTCGTTCGATTCGCCTGCACCACTGTGAACCAGTTCACGGCGGTTCACGAGAAGTTCAGAAATTGTGCAGCTCGATTTCTGTGGTGCAGGCACAGCGCGACACTCGAAACAAATGCCAAGGTGCACAGGCGGTGCAGGCGTTATGTTATGTCCGACTAATGTGCATGGAGTGCGTAAGTTTGAGAGGTCCTGAACTGCAGATATCATCGAATTGTGGGGTGTAAATACACACCACACTTGCGTAGATACATCAGACGTGCATAAGCGGGGTTTTAACGGCGCTCGCGCCCATGTGCTGTGCCATCTGCAGTGCTGCTGCCGTGCGCCTGTACGCCTGCACCAAGGCAGCACCGACAGTGGAGTGGGTGCAGCAAAATCATGAACCAGCCCTGCACCTTTTGAAACAAACGGCGTGGTTCAGCGGGCGCCATTGCTGCACCGCTGAAACGAATGGCAGGGTGCAGTACCTCGTGAACTGGTTCAGGCGGTGCAGGCGAATCGAACGTACCTTATGAGACATCAATGCAGTGATGTCATGAGGGCAAATGCAATGTTTGATGTTTGTCGAGGGAAGAACGGTGAGAAGTGCAAGCAGAAAGAAGTGTGACAGGAAAGGCAGAGGTAATTTCGACTGTTATTCGCCCGTTTCACTTCTCCGTCCTTAACGTAATGGAAACTGGTGTGCAGGCACGCTGCATGATGTGACGCATGCGCCAGTCATATAAAAGGGTTTAGTTAACGCTGGCATTTTTTATGATGTCTTCCCACAGTGCACTGTCCTCACTTCCTTTGAGTGCATTGAAGGTGCTGCACTTTCAGAATACTCGCATTCTGCAGCTGGAATTTCATCTCGTGCTGCCACCATCCACTTTACTATTGAAGCAAAGCAGGCATGTTAAAGGCATGTCGAAGTAGACTAGTATCTGAACTTGTTTTGAGCGACGCCTCGAACGTTTGCAGTCTCCCTTGCCGTCACCTGCATGATCTTCATTGTTGCAGACATTTAAACTTTTCTTTGCGTCGCTGATAAATTTGGAAACATGTTTTTCCATCACGTAGTATTGACATTTCTGGAGTTCACAATGTGTAAAGTATAAACCGCATTCACGCGATCTTGCGCGCGACAAGCGACGCGATGGAGATGGCTGTCGTGTTCGCTCGTCGCTTATAAGTCATACCGCATGCATGCGACGAGACTGTCATACCGCATGCATGTTCCGGCTTCGCGCTATTGGCTAGTCGCTCATAGCACTTCCGAGCGACGAATTCTAGATTTCCAGAGCCGAGCGATGGAATGACAAGAACGAACTATCTGTTCGTGCGATGGCACACAAAATCGCTCTCGTACTGTTTGGGCTTAATTAATGGTTGGGGCCAAACCTTACCGTTTACTTTTATTATCTTTCAAACAAAAGTGGGGGCCTACATTCTGGTGACTATGGTATTTCTGACAAAGCAGCTAGTAGTAGTCACCGAATTGTGCTACAACACTATACAATGCAAAAAGCTACCTTGTGTGAAATTTGAGCTCAATCAAACCTGAATTTTAGCCATAGCAGCTATGTATACTCCACATGCTTAATTTAAGCAACATTCAATAGAGGTACTAGTGCACTCCCAAAGGCAGAGCCGACACACTGGTGAGAGGAGGCAGTGGTAGTGAACATCACGTAGCAAAATCCAGTTAAATTGCCCGAATTGCACTTTAATTTGTGACTTGTACTTGCATTATCAGTGGCTGACTACTGCTTACAAATGATACTTTACATTATGCTTCATTGACGGCCGGTATCGTATTTTCTTAGAGGGGGGCACCAATTCCTGTCCTATCTTTAAGTTTAATTAAATTGCATTAAATTTTTATTGCGCTACGTGTACATAATTGTTTTTCCTTACAATGTAATAGGTCAAGGTCATGGTTTGGCCATCTTGGAGCAAGAATTAATTCTTCTAGCTCGACCAAGAATTTTCATTCAGAGTCCCTGGAAAATCGGAGTAATTTACCTTTTTATGCCAGATTTTATAAGAGATAGGAAAGAAGGATCATTGAACTTGTGGAAGGGTAGCTTGCCCTGTCACGCCACTGCCTTGCAACATTTCTTTGCTACTATCTCGGCTACTACTAAACAACTTACAAAATCCTTGCAGTGTAACTCTACCTCATGCTGCTTTACAACTTTACGTGACTCTTCCAAAATTTCACTGGCATTTATGAAAAATTGTGAGAAATCCTGACATTCTTGCCGTTGCATCCAGTAATATAAATGTCATCCACTTGCTGTGCATGGCTAATCATGTCAAGTCATCGAGAGTTGATATAAAAAGAATGAATAATATTTAGATGGGCAGTGCTTCTGTAGTTGTTGCATTGAATTGTCAGGGTCCCTTAAGAATGCTGGGAGGCATTTTGGTGCCACTTGCACAAAGCGAGAAATTTGTAATGTACTAGGCATGCAAACAAACTGCTGGCTAGCTTATAAGTCACGACTGTGCAACATATTAATACAAGTAGTATACGGACCAAGTTTATAGAATTGTTTGGTGCAATGTTAGGTGGAAGCCATAAAAATGCTATTTACAGTTTATCACTTCCATGTTCCTTCAGTGTCATGGTTATATCTCTACTGGTGTAGCTTAAAGCAGTTAAATAAAATGTGTGTTTTGGATCAACATTAAGATTTTTGCTCTCGCTGAGACTGCATAGAATACTGTCCATTTCCAGGAAGGAGAAGCGTACGGGCTGTGCCAGGGGGGGGTCCAGTGGCCGAGAGTGGTCCATCCGGCTTCACAGTTTTCTGGGATCACTTCCAGCCAGCGATGACGATCAGCTCGTGGATCAGAACGTGGAGGTGAGTTTTGACTCTTCCCGTTTCAGGTGCAACCTGGCCCATCATCGGCATTTTGTTGAAAAGTGTCGAGAGTTGAAACAAGGCAGTGCAAGTGTGAAGCATTAATCGCCATATTTACAGCTGTACCCCCTTGTGGTAGTGTAGGGGCGCGCCATAAGCGCGCTCCCGATTGCAGCGCCAACACAGCGTTGCGCAAGACGCGCGAAATAAACACAGATTGCATCTCTGCGTTCGTTGTGTGCTGACGTGTGTCCCGCCTGCTCGTATACAGGCGGCGTTCTATAGGCGTCGTATATCGCGACCACTATAGCTTGGTGACCCGGACGTACGTACGTGATGGCTACAAACACAAGTCCCACGTCGGCGGGCGACGGTACTCAACAGCAACCGCAGTCAACGATGAGCAACGAGAACCATTCCCTCGCCATCGACATGGAAGCAGTCTCAAACGTCCAGGTGCGTCTCCCGCCATTTTGGCCGAAGAATCCGGCAGTATGGTTTACTCAAGTGGAAGCGCTCTTCGATTTGCGCCGCATCACTGCACAGCGCGCGAAGTACCGTCATGTCGTCTCTACACTACCATCTGAAGTTGGGGACGAATTCGACGACGTGCTGAGCCTTCCACACGCAACGCTACCATACGACCATTTCAAGACCATTGTTCTGACGCGCAAAACGGTTTCGGAATGCAGCCGCTTGCAGCAACTTCTCAACACGGAGAAGCTGGGAGACCGACGACCATCTCAGCTGTTGCACCGAATGCGCCAGCTACTCGGCGACAGCATGCAAGATTCCGAGAGTCCTCTACTTCGTGAGTTATTTCTGCAGCGTCTGCCACAAAACCTTGTTCCTGTCCTAGCTGCTGCAGGCGACATGCCGTTGTAGAAGCTAGCCGAGCTCGCAGATCGCGTTGCAGAATACTCCCGCGCTGGCCCCACGGTTGCGGCAGCGACTGCCGTGGCACCAGATACCCAAACGCGGCACTCTCGCATCGAACGACTCGAAAAAAAATAGAGCAGCTCGCTCCCTCCATCGCCGCGATGCGGACTTCGACCCGTGGTCGCTTTCACGGCAGCTCACGTTCTCGTTCCCGCACTAGAAGCAATGGTGACGGCTACTGCTGGTATCATGTCCGTTTCGGCACCAACGCTAGGAAGTGTCGAGAGCCTTGTGGCTGGCAGGAAAACACGAACGCGAGTCGCTAATGGCGGCGAGTGACTCGCTTGACCCCACAGCGAAACGCAGCCGCCTGCTATACGTATCAGACAAAATAACGGGACGTCGTTTTCTGGTCGACACTGGCGCTCAGGTGAGCGTTATCCCTGCCTCACGTCAAGATCGACAACGCTCTGAAAAAACTGTCGTTACAAGCTGTAAATAGTTCCACAATCGCCACATTTGGACAGCGTTCGCTCACCATCGACTTAGGACTGCGCCGCACATTTAGATGGATATTCATCGTCGCTGATGTGCGCTTCGCTATACTTGGAGTGGACTTTCTTAACAACTTCGGCCTGAACGTGGACATCCGCTCACGTCGCCTTGTGGACTGTACGACCAGTTTGTCTGTGCAGGCAATCCTTGCACCTGAGTCGAGCCCTGTGCAAAGGGCTCCGAACTTACAAGCACGCTCGTTTGGCTCAATTCTGTTCGATTTTCCTGAACTTACAAAGCCCAACAACTTAGAACTACCGGTGCGACACATAGTCACGCACCACATCATCACAACCGGACCTCCCGTGTTCAGCAAACCACGACGCCTCGCGGGTGACCGCCTTGCCACAGCACGCAGGGAATTTGAACATATGCTGCAACTTGGCATCATTCACCCATCGTCAAGCAGCTGGTCATCCGCCCTGCACATGGTTCCGAAGCCTGACCCAGGTGACTGGCGCCCCTGTGGTGACTATCGTGCCCTGAACGCGCGCACTCTCCCTGATCGGTATCCACTTCCCCATATTCACGACTTCGCCGCCACACTAGCTGGTACGACCATATTCAGCAAGATCGACTTGGTCAAAGCTTACCACCACATTCCTGTTGAGCCATCTGACATACCAAAAACTGCCATTGCGACACCTTTTGGCCTCTTTGAGTACATCCGCATGCCTTTCGGGTTGAGGAACGCAGCCCAAACGTTCCAAAGATTCATCAATGAGGTGACCCACGGCCTACGCTTCGTCGTCGCCTACCTCGATGACTTACTTGTGGCTAGCTCTTCACCTGAACAGCATGCCGATCATCTGCGATTGCTTTTTACACGACTCCAGGAACACGGCTTGACCATTAACACAGCAAAGTGTGTTTTTGGTGTCAACAGCATCGAATTTCTTGGCCACCTCGTCACACCTGAAGGAGTCCAGCCCCTGGACGGCAAAGTTCAAGCGCTGCGCGATTTTCCTCGTCCAACTTCGCTTCGAAAGCTGCGCGAGTTCCTAGGACTGCTGAACTTTCACCGTCGCTTTATACCTAATGTGGCTCGTATTGTCCTACCGCTGACCGACATGCTCAAGTCAACTAAAGCACCGTCAGCCCCTCTCAAGTGGACAAGTGCAGCTGACGCAGCATTTGAGGAAGCTGAGAATGCTCTGGCCAACGCAACAATGCTCGTGCATCCCTTACCCAATGCACCAATGCGGCTGATCACCGATGCTTCCTCCAACGCCATTGGTGCTGTCCTTCAGCAGTTCCAGCAAAACTCGTGGTGCCCGCTAGCCTTCTTCTCCCAGAAACTAAAGCCTGCCGAAACTCGCTACAGCACATTCGACCGTGAACTTCTCGCCGTCTACCTCAGAATTCGCCATTTTCGCCACCAACTGGAAGGTAGCGTATTCCACGTGCTGACCGACCATAAGCCACTAACATTCGCTTTCCGTGAAAACCACAGTGCTTATACATCCCGGCAAATTCGGCATCTAAGTTTCATTTCGGAGTTCACCGCAGACCTAAGGTACATCGAAGGCCCCGTCAACGCTGCTGCCAACGCCCTTTCCCGCGTAAGTGTCCTAACATCTGATGCTGTGGACTTCGAGGCAATTGCAGAGGCACAGCGTAGTGACAGTGAACTTCGCGACTTGTGCGCAAGCTCTAGTTCTTTGTCGCTGTCTGATATGCCACTGCCCTTCTCCTGTGGTACAATTGTGTGTGATGTGTCTTCTGGCTGCGCGCGCCCTTTTGTGCCATCCGCATATCGTCGTCAAATCTTCACTAAGCTGCACGAAGCAAGCCACCCTGGCATCCGCGCTACTCAGCGCCTCATCACGTCTCGTTTTGTGTGGCCCGGCGTCAACAAAGATGTCCGCCGCTGGGCTCGTGAGTGCTTGCAGTGCCAACGTGCGAAGACAACACGACACACTAAATCTCCCCTTCAAACCTTCCGCTCGCCAGACTGTCGCTTTGACCATGTGCACATTGACATCGTCGGTCCACTCCCGTCATCGCGCGGAAAGCGCTACATACTCACTTGTGTGGATCGCTATACACGCTGGCCCGAGGCGTTCTCGCTTCACGACATCACGGCATCCACCGTAGCCTCATATTTTGTTGCCGGATGGATGGATCTCTCGCTTCGGCTGCCCCAGCATTGTTACTACGGACCGTGGCCGTCAGTTTGAGTCCGAAATATTCAGAACACTCACACGTATCCTCGGCGTACGGCACGTCCACACAACGGCATACCACCCCTCCGCAAATGGAATGGTCGAACGACTGCACCGACAGTTGAAGGCTGCACTCATCGCTCGCAACGCCCGAACTTCATGGGTTGACGAGCTTCCCCTCGTGATGCTCGGCATACGCTCGGCGATTAAAGAAGACCTCGGGTGCACTGCAGCTGAAATGGTGTATGGCACCTCCCTTCGCCTCCCCGGTGAATTCTTCGCCCCGGCTCCTGCCCCCGACCTGTCACCACCAGACTACATCGAGCGGCTTCGGCACCTGTGTCAACGTCTGCGACCAACGCCCGCAAGACAACCGTCCAACTGCAATGTCATCGTAAGCAGAGACCTTGCTTCATCAAGTCACGTCTTTGTGCGACGCGAAGACATCCGGCCATCTCTTACGGCACCGTACGAAGGCCCTTTCAAGGTGCTTGGGCGTACTGGCAAGACCTTCACTGTGACAGTAAACAGCCGCACGGACGTTGTAGCAATCGACCGCGTAAAACCTGCGTACATGCCGAACTCATCTGTTTCGGTTTCGCTTCCCGAGAGTTAAACGGTTGAATTGGCGCAAAACGCACCTAATGAAACATCCTTGTCTTCCATGGGGGGAGCCTTGTAGGGGCGCGCCATAAGCGCGCTCCCGATTGCAGCGCCAACACAGCGTTGCGCAAGACGCGCGAAATAAACACAGACTGCATCTCTACGTTCGTTGTGTGCTGACGTGCGTCCCGCCACTCATATATAGGCGGTGTTCTATAGGCGTCGTATATCGCGACCACTATAGGTAGTATTGGCAGAAACTTTGCATTCATGGTTCTTGCAAGGAGGGCAGTGTCACTGCTGTACACATAGATCTTCCACTCTAATTCTCACATGATAAAAAAAATTAATGAACATTTCGTTCACTGTAACATCCAACTAAATATCTACACAGCCCCTATGACTGCTTCATCTGGGCTATATAGCAGAAATGGTAGTTTTAGGTGTGAACAAGTCTACAAGTGTACATAAACCTGCATGCTTTCAGTACAGATGAAGAGTTAATCATAGAAAACATCGGTGTGCAAATGAACACATTGTAATGCTACGGGATGAATAGGAAGTTAAGTAGAAAAATACCAATTGTACGTAGCTCATACAGATGGGTCCACTGTTAGAGAGAACACGTGAGTGCGTGGCTCATGCTCCGTGCAGTGCCATGTACGAGAAGGCAGCAAAAACCAAGCACATGCGAAGGACGATGCAGGGTCGATGCATGTCATGCATCTTCTGCTATCAAAGCACCTCATCGCTTTGCTTGCGCACGGCCACCCTGCTGTGCAATCACACATCACGAGAACAACATTTAATTTCGTGCCCTACCACACGTGAGACGTATAAAAGTACATTTGCTTCTACTGCAGTGTCGTAGAATGCGAATAAACAGCAGGAGAAATATTTAGTTCCGGAGATGGTATTTTGCCATGCTGCGTCTCACGCGAGCATTCCATGCGAGGAAACACATTCACAACACCATCGGCAACGTGACAGACTGAGCGTAAAGTAGCCAGGCCTCACTGAAACATATTGGAGTGCGAATCGTGCTCATTTCGTTTAGTTATACACCGTGCTTCATTCACGAAATGAATGTGTTTTGGTCTGATGTGCGATAACGTCCAAACGCAAAGCTTCCACCAGAAAAACTGGGCTTGATGTCGCTAAAAATGTTCTGAAAACTCTATCATTGCTATGCTCTTAGCATGCAGATGGCTGCTAGTCAAACACATTTCACCATTTAATCACGTTCATTACTTCCGCGGTTCAAGACATGCGGCCCAGCCAAGCGACTGCATGCCGCGACAAGGCGAAACGAAGGTGTGGTTCGGCAGCAAACGACACGCAGCGTGCACCACGCCTGCACCATTTCACGCCCCGTACGTGGCACTGGGCCTCCAGAGCATGAGCCACTCACTTGCATGTCCGGGAGAACTGTGTTTCATCAAACAAAGACGACACAGCTGCACGATGTGAGCCCACACCACCGACTGCATCACAGATCATGGATGCCTTTGAGACGGTCAGGTACTGCATCGGTGCCCACGATGACAATGACGCATTGGCTCTGCTGGCAGGATGCAAGCGTCCCGTTGTGCGCCATTGCTTGCCAGGGAGCGCAAACAGGTCGAACTTAGCGATTTTTGGCATATCCCGACAACTAATTTCTGCACCAATAAAATTTTTCATGCACCTCGTCAATTTGGTTGCAGCGGTATTCAATTGTATAAGAAGCATCTCAAGTGCAATATGCTAGCAGGACAACAAAGTGCGTGAAATATAAAATTTATGAACAGAAAAAGATGTGTGGTGGTACATTGGAACCCAACTATATCAAACTTGTTTACATCGAATTACCCCATATATCGAACATTTTTGGACACCCTAATGTTACAATGTGAATATATAGCAAAAAATACGGTTACATAGAATAAAAATAGCAGCCACTATCGATATGTCGAACTTCAAGCAGCGCAAAACTACTCCAGAAGTTTACTTTCCCACACGGCGAGCGCCGTATATGCGACCGGCGACCGGGAAAGCTACCTTTACCCCTCCCCACCTCCCTCCCCCTAGACAAGGTAGTTTAGCCCAACTGCACGCGTGCGGCGCTGCTCTCACTCCTTCGGACAGCCACCCCCTAGAAAAAGTGGTTCGACTACTCTCTCTCTCTCTCTCTCTCTCTCACTCACAGCCACGTGCGCCTGCATGTGATCAGCTCGATTGCTTCAGTGTTCTGTCATTCGTGAAGTTGCAAGATTGTGTGCATAGTCACCTCCTCGGAACGCAGCGCTCGTCCGCTCCGTAAGAGAAGGCTGAAGAGATCAGAAGAGTTGAACATGGAGGAAAGAAGTCGGATGTCACCACAGCATACAGCATCCCAAGAAGTACGCTGAGTACGATACTGAAAAATAAGGCCGACGTTAGGGCTAAGGCGGACAAGAGGCCAGGTGCTACCGGCGCCCAACGAGTACGCACGGCTGCATATGAAGACGTGGAGGCAGCAGTGTACAAGTGGTTCATGGATGTTAGGTCGTGAAACATCCCTATTTCTCGCCCCATAATTGAACAGAAAGCGAAGGATTTCGCTTTCCTTCTAAACAGACCCGACTTCAAAGGTGGCTCAGGTTAGCTGCAGCGTTTTAAAGAGCGTTGCAGCATTGTCGGCCGGGCTGTCACCGGTGAAAGCTGCGCCAGTGGCGCACCGACGGGGGGGGGGGGGATTCGGGGGTTGTAACCCCCCCCCCCTGAGGCCGACTTAACCCCCCCTTTTGTTTAACCCCTTTTTCTTTCCTTACGCATTTGAGTGCTGCAACTAAGATGTAAGACGCGAAATCGTCTGCACACTCGCAGAAAGCGCATTTTTTTGACAATTTCCCTTGAATAAATCGGAATTAGTGTTGTTTAGATGGTATTGGCAAACTGTCAACCCCCCCCTGGCAGAGATCCTGGGTGCGCTACTGAGCCGCACGGTGGACGTCAGCAGCGTGCAGAAGTGGATTGAAGAGAATTGGAATGACATCACGACAAGGTACCATCCCCTGATATATTTAATGCCGATGAGACTGCTTTGTTCTGGCAAATGCTGCCGAATAAAATGCTGGCGTGTCGCTTCTGACAAGTCCCACGGCGGGAAAGTTAACAAAGCCCGAATATCGGTGTTGCTCGCCACCAACGTCGATGGATCGACCAAGCTTCGACCACTCGTGATCGGAAAGAGCAAATCACCGTGGTGCCTAAAGAACGCACTTTCTGTTCCGGTGATCTACAGGCCCAAAGGGAAGGCTTGGATGACAAGCGAACTTTTTGGCAACTGGCTTAAGTCCTGGGACTATGACCTGTTAAGCAAAGGCAGAAAAATCTGCTTACTCGTTGATAATTGCTCTTCGCATCATTGTAAGGTAAGCGTCAGCAATATCGAGCTTCGTTTCCTGCCGCCGAACACAACCTCGGTGCTGCAGCCCTTAGACCAAGGCATCATTCGTGCACTGAAGGCAGGCTATAGAAAGCGCCTTGTGCAACGGACTTTGCTAAACCTTCGCACTGGCCGGGAGCTGAAAATTGACCTCCTGGGCGCTGAATGCATCATGGAATGATGTCAAAAAAGAAACAATTCAGAATTGCTTCCGTCATTGTGGACTCGGTGTTTCCGGCAAGGCTGGCACATGCTCATTCAAAAACTGCGATGAACCAATTGAGGAACTTGATGATTTGTTATGGGACTGCAGCTACAGACTTCGTCACCGTCGACGACAATGTTGCGACCACTGGAGAGCTCGCTGATGAAGACATCGTTGCCGATCTGGCTAGGGATCTTGCCAGCGACAGTAAATGCGAGGACCCAACCAGTTGACCCGCCCATGTGTTCCGATGAACTTCATGCACTGAGCATTGTTCGCCGCCACCGCGCGTCCATAGAAGGCTGTGGGCTCAGCTTTTCTGAGTCATTCGACAATGTTCAAAAGTGTAACAGGTGTATTCAGAAAGAAACCTAACTCTTGAAATAGCGCGCCAACCGGCAAAGGGAGTGCACTGCGGCTACTGAGCACATGTAGCGGCAGGTTTAGACAACAAACTGCCATTTGCCACGTTTCACTCTGACCGTTAGTTGGCGAGCTACAGCCGCTGAAATGAGCACACGAACAAGCTGTTCTTCGGATTGGTGCCGAAGTGACAATGTAGGAATTGGAAGAACAGTGTGTGTGTATGTGAAGTTCTGCTACAAACTTGGGAAAACTTTCACAGAGACATTTCTGTTGCTTAGTAGCACACGGGGAGGACTGTATGAGTCGCACGCAGTGCTATGATTGGTTCAAGCGTTTCGAAGATGGAAGAACGTCGGTCGGGTGACGATCCCAAGCATGGACGACCTTCCACATCCACAGATGACCGCGTCGAGAGAGTTCGAACTGTGATTCGTGGAAATCGTCGTTTGACTGTTCGAGAAGTCGCTGACGAAGTGGGTATCAGCGTAGGAATATGTCATGAAATTTTGAGTGACAAACTTGGGATGCGTCGTGTCAGTGCAAAATTCGTGCTACGTTTGTTGACCGACGAACAGAAGCAGACCCAGGTTCAAATCAGCCAGGAACTGCTCGCCGCTGCCAATGACGATGAAAATTTTCTTAAGAACATCATAACAGGTGATAAAACATGGGTTTATGGCTATGATGTGGAAACAAAAGTGCAGTCATCGCAGTGGGTGGCCAAAGGTTCTCATTCAAAAAAAGCACGCACAAGTCGGTCAAAAATGAAGGTGATGTTGGTTGTGTTTTTTGACTGCAAAGGCATTGTTTATAAGGAATTTGTGCCACATGGTCAGGTGGTAAACAAAGAAGTTTACCAGGGAATCCTAGCACGTTTGAGAGATTCTGTACGCAGTAAGAGGCCTGAATTGTCTGACAATCGGGCTTGGATGTTGCATCACGACAATGCCCCAGCTCACGCGTCACTCCTTGTCCCCAGCTACTTAGCGATACACCACACTCCTGTTGTGCCCACCCACCATATTCTCTGGACCTAGCCCCAGCAGACTTTTTTCTATTCCCCAAGCTGAAAAATACCTTGAAAGGACGTCGTTTCCAAACCGTAGAGGAGATCCAGGACAATGCGAGAAGAGACTTGCGCACCATTCCGGAAAGTGCATTCCAGGAGGCTTTCCAAAAATGGAAGAAAAGATGCGAAGCATGCATTGCCAGTAGAGGGGACTACTTTGAAGGGGACAGCACTTAAAATGTTGTACCATAAGCAGTAAAGGTTCTATAACAAAAGTTCGGTTTCTTTTTGAACACACCTTGTATGCTCAACAATGCTTTAAAAATGAAAAAGCAGAAGATCGGCGACTATTTCTCGTGTTAATATGCCCGCCGCACATGTAATTAGGAAGTAAAGAACACTTTTTTAATGAGGTGCATTTTGTACATTGTCAAATTCTTTAAATGTTCTATATCGAATCACTCGATATATCGAACTAATTCCAGTTTTTTGGTGAGTTCGATATATGCGGGTTTGACTGTAATTTGTAATCTGGAAGCGGTTTTAGCCACAAGTAGTACTGCTCCAATTCATTTTACTTGGCTGCTGCTATGACTATCTTCTTACATTTTCACTGCCATTGTTGTCATCGTATTTTCAGCAGTGCATGCTCGTCTGTTTTTTTTTTTTTTAATTACTGTATTTGTATTGAAACCAGTATTCATTCTCACAGGATGCACTTTGGCTTTCAATTTTTTTTTTTTGTATTCCACTTGTCTTCGTTAATGAAGCAGTGCCACTTTATACTTTTGTTACTTAAATTCCGGCTGATTATTTTTCAGTTTTTTTTATTCCAACTGAAGCTGCAGGCTGGGTCAGAAGTGTATTTATTGAAATCTTTAAATTGGCCCCCACTGGATAAATTGAACTTGACTGGTCGGCACGAATGTACCTGACCCAAATGGTAATTCCAGTCATGGCCCCAATGGCTGCAGTGTCTGTCTTGGTGGTAGGGAATAGCGAGTGCATCGAAGTCGCACTACTCTTCATAAAAATTTATATTTTTCGCCGGCCCCTAGAAATATTTTTCAAGCAAAAACAACAGCTCTCAATAAAGAATGACTGCATTTTCTCGCGAAAAGACGATTACCATATTTGCCTGTTTCCAATATGTTCATCTTTTTACAGACAAACTCTGCTTGAAAATTTTCTACACAGAGTAGTTGGCCAGGTTAACTTAAAACCCACACCACCTTGCTGTCAGAGCCTGCATCGTAGCCATTGTCATCGCAAGACAGTGACAAAACAGGTCCCCCACGCACATGCTGTGCACCACTTTCAACCTGCAATTACAAAAGCTTGTTCAAAAATTACTCATTTTACTTGCTAAGCTAGTAGCAGCCAAGTTGCATCAAGTGCATTCGATATCTTTTCTGGTGTTTAGGCGAGATATACACAAGCGCTCTGCCATCTCATCTGATCTCCATTGTTTTTTTAAGTTCCTGTGCTAAACACTAGAAAAGATCCCGTGCCAACAAGGCCAAAACTCTACGCTCAACAGGGATTGGTGAGTGCCTGGCTTCGGCTGCACTGGCAGTTCGTGCGGTTAAGTGCATACGCAGCCTGCGTGTCTTATCTTGGAGGTAATCTGTGGCGAGTGCAAAGTTTGGGCAAGCCACGGTGGCTGATGGCTTCATGTGTGCTGTTTTCCACGTGCCTAGTGTTGACAGTCACGTAATTTTGATTTTCGCGAAGTATGAAGTGAAAGGCGGCACAGAGCGTTCGCTAGCCGCTGCTGCCGCTCTTCATCACGCCGGCATTGAGTGTTATCTGTTCGTGTGTGTCTGTGTACATGTGACACCACGCTTGTTAATTTAATTCGTAAGTGAATGTGTAATGCATTTTATGCAGCCAATCAAGCTACAAGCCTTACTTTGCTTAGTAGTCAAGTATACTTTTCTGTTACTATAAATGCTTCGCCTTTCGGGTGAAACTGAGACTTTTTTGTGGTATTTGTTATTGTTACGCTGCGACATATTGATACCATTGTTTGGCTTCTAGTCATAGTCTTTCTAAATAAACATGCTACTTTCCATATCCTAAGCTGCATTTCTAAGTGCTTGAATTACTGAGGGGAGATTGGGCCTTCATAAGGTGTTACAAGGAACCTTTAACCCAACCTTCCTTGGTTTGGATTGTATTCTGTCAACCAAAACAAAATTATTATTATTGCATTTCTTGCTTAGCTAAGAGGATCATTTCCACAGTGTGACTCGCATGCTTTATTTCTGCATTTGTGTTACGCAGGTTGAAGTGGTGGCCGAAGAACCCGAGGAAGTTGAGACACCTCCATTGCTTCACCAAGGCGCAGACAAAACGGAGTGTTTGGGTAGCAGGGAGAGCGAGTCGGACATGGCCGACTTTTTGAGCTCGACTAGTGACTCGGAGGAGTCGTCAGATGTGACGAGCAGCGAAAGCAACGGCAGCAACAAGTTATGTGTCGGCAATGCTGCCGCGAAGCGACGCATCCGCAGAGGAGTCTCCAACTCTTTCCTGTGGCAACTTGTGGCGATTCAGAAGGAGTCTGCAAGGCGGGCAGCTGAAGACGACCGAAAGCACCTGGAGATGAGAAACAAGGTGCTCAAACTCCAGGAGGAGTCCACTCGCATGAACACAAAGATGATGGAAATGGTAACCAATTACTTTACTTCCAGAAGTAATAAAGAATAGCATTTGTGGTCTTGGCAGTGTGTCTTGCTGTTGGTTGGACTTCAGGGCACTGTCGTATGGAGGAGCACGCCCTGAGCATTACACTTCTGCACTACGATCTTGCATGCATGGTATATGGTTGAACGTCATTCTAACAAAATCGCGTCCGACACAAAAATACCTTTTTTTACATAGAATATTCATTATAATATTGGTGTTGAGCATTTTCTGAGCCAAAAAAAAGATTTAAAAATTTTACCAAATTCCTTCTTCAGCAATTCAGTTCCGCCAGAAAGGGTTGTGAAAGCTAAGATGAGGATTTCCACTCAGCCGTGAGCTTACGTGTGCTCCAATGCAAGCAGCCTCGTGAGGCCAGTCGCACGCCAACCCAGCCGCCCAAGCAATGTTTACATTTTTAAAGCAATGGCTTTCTTTGGCTCTTTCCGACACTTTGCGGTTTGTATGTTTCTGGCCATTTCTGACAGATTGCGCCATTAAACACTATACATCTCGTTTATGAGAGAAGCGTCAAACCAGGCCACTACGTATGTGCTGGCCTATTAGTAGACAACTTGGGTTACTGGGGATGTGCCCGCACAGGCAACCTTAGCGCTGCATGACATCAGAATGTGCCCATTCTTGGCCAGTCCCCTTGGAATGGATATGACAAGGTGATGCAAGGGGTATGTAGCCGTAAAGGGGCCATCGAACACGTTTCAAGCCACAGTCTTTCTGTTGCAGTTTGCCTAGGATCGTCCTACATATAAACATACTCGTATGCCAACCATACAGACATACAAACCTTCAAAGCTTGACAAATAAAGCTGATTTGGTATTGTTTTGGGCAGGTTGAGTCATTACAACAAAGAAAGAAACTGTGCAAAGTGATCAACAACATAGAAAGAACCAACACAAACAACAAAGCCTACTATTTATCTCTCCAAGTTCCATGCAGTACAGCCCTGTCAACAAATCATTAAGGGAACCAGCTGCGTGTTCGAGAGAAAGGAGGAGGGCTTGCCCACTGCACGCTACTAAAGGCCCAACCGCATGCACGCGATATTCAAGCGACAGCGACAAGCGACGCGACAGGCACACCCTGTCGCGCTGTCGTGTCGCGGCGTGGAGCAACCGCATGAACGCGACATCGCGAAAAAGAGTAGCGACGGATTTACATTGTTGTGCGAATAAATGTTATCGTGCGCGCATAAAGAAATCTCAATTGTATCAAAAGGTCAATGCTTTATCTAGACCTAGCTAAAATATGTTATCATCCCCAGTGAAAATACGTCCCATGCATCCCCAGTGGAACTCCGTCCCATGCCGCCAGCGTAAGGTGCCGTGGCGCCATCTGTTGGGCAAAACTTCAAACACTTTCTCGGCTCTCGGTGGCGTCTCAGGCCTAACAGCGTCAAAACAAAACAACCGATCTCAATAATAACGACAAGAGAGCGCCGATACTTAGTCTTCAGCTAGCGATGAGGTGAAGCGATGACTGATTGTACTATTTATTTTTTGCTGTCACAGCAGAGAGCAAGTTGCAAGAGCGAATTCAGATCGAAGTGGGCAGATTGATTGCTGCCATGTTGTTGTGCAATCGCTGTCCCCAGCGGAAGTCGTCGCGCTGACTTCCGGGCGACAAGCGATATTTTCTGGCTGGCCAGAAACCGGCGACACGACCAGCGACAGCGACGGATAGCCCTCCGCGACGGCAAAACCTGTCGCTCGTCGCCGTCGCTTGTCACTGTCGCTCGACAATCGCGTGCATGCGGTTGGGCCTTAATCCTTCGATCAGCATCACACGGAGGGCGATCAGGCAGAGACAGTGGAAGCGCCTTTCCTCTGATTCTCTTTCTGGTTGGTTCATGTGACGCATAGCATTTGCTGCAAGGAAATGGTAAGATCGAGTGTAAAATAGTCTGCATCCTCATTTGTTTGGTACAGTTCACTTCTTTGCTGATATGACACCTAGCATTACTGCTTTAATGTCACATTGGTTCGTAGGCCTTCATTTCAAATTTAAAGGGGCCCTGAAACACTTTTATAACTAATCACGGAATCAAATTTTATGCTGCAAAAATTTTTCTAATCCCGACTATAAGCGGAGTTATCGCACTGATGTGTCTCTTTTCATCTTTGCTGGTGACACACACAGCTGCAGAAGGGGAGAAATTAAGGGGGCAGAAGCCCTGGCCCCAAGTCTCTCGGTGGCGAAAGGGCTTGTTTCAGCATCCCATGGCGGCCGCAGTAGACTATGTTCCACAACACTCCGTAACTATCTCGGAGGCCACTAACAGCAGACGCAGCTACGCGTTACTTTCATACTAAGACTGGCAGTGCAAAGATGAAAACAATTTTTTTTGTCTTCGAGATTGTAGACATATACTACTATATATGTTTCATTTATTTAACTAAAAATTAGCAGTTACGCACTACTGAGAATGTTCTCGCGATCACGAAATTGCCTAATGGCTGTTGGTGGATCCAGCTGCTTCTTATGCCGCTCCGTGATGACGTTGCTGAAGCGACATATTTCTTGCCGTTTGTGACACAAGATTGTAAATTGTCTGCTGCATTCATTGAAATAATATTTGCCTCGCATGTTATATTACTCTTGTACAGATCAGCCGCATTTTCTTATGTTCAAAAAAGTGCTTTAGGGTCCGTTACAGCCTATTAGCTTTGGAATACTAATCCCCTAATAGTGGCTGTCCTTGAGTAGTACTTGCAGTAGCCAAAAGTCTGCTTAATGGCAACAACTCCTTTGTCGCCTTGAAGTCAGCTGGTGAAGATGCTTTGCTGAATGGTAGACCCAGTCTGAATTTGTTGCCTTGCACTTCGTCATCTTGCTATTGATTTCATTGGGCAAGGTCACACCAGTGGCTTGGGCCTATTCTTCAAACTTGCATGGGTAGTGTACATCCGTACATCTGTAAGAGCCACGAAAGTAGCTACCTTACACAGAACCTTTTTAGTGGATTCAGGTACCTAGAGCATTCATTTTTTAGAACACTATAGTAGTAATCACCAAGTACTAATAGTGACAAAATATTCAGTGCAAGCATATTTCTTTCAAGTTCATAGCACGATATCACCACTTACTGCAAAGCTAGGATCTGTATTAGATTGTGAGCAGTGTCATCATAGTTATTTAGCAGAGACAACAATGAACATCTTTGAGGAAAATGGGATCCAAAAACCATCCTAATATAACCGCGAACACTCATGTCCATCTTGCGGACAAAGTGATTATACAGTGTAGACCGCTTATAATGTAAGTTGCAAATGTCCGCACCATAAGCGGTACCGCACTATAACTAAAGCAACAATTTTCAAGGCCCGCACATATGCAAAACATGTGCACCGAGCCGCCACGTGTATGCGACAGTCGAGAAATGCGGCTAGAACATTTGCATTCAATTTACAGTCGAATCTCGTTAATTCGAACCAAATCACGCGGCGGCGCCTCCGACCGGCATTGCTCCGGCACCGCCATAGAGTAAAAGTTTAGGAGAGACCCCTCAATGTCACGCGCGAACAAAAGAAAAAAAAGCGACGGAAATTTCACCCTCTCTCAAATGGCAAGGTCACCGATTCTGCGTTGCACTGGAAGATGCGTGTACGCGCCGACGTCTCAACCACGCTACCGTCGCCACGCGTAGAAAATGGCAGTGAACCCTTCGTTCTCCTTTATGCTTTCTCTACTTTCTAGTCACGTGTTGACGTTGCACGCTGCGGCTACGGCGCAGAGGGAAGCAGTGGCGCTGTCCCAGGCCGGCCAACGAAACTGCCCACACCGGCAAACGCCCGCTTCCCGATAACGGCTGAAAACAAAACTTCGGGGAGCTGGCGCCTCGCCTGCACGGCGGCGGGCGCACACGGTGACAGTCGAAAGTGAGGGAGTTACGAGAGAGGGCGAGGGGAGTCATCAAAGCGGCGGAGTTGCCGAGGTGAAATCCGCTTCCCTGCATTCCACGGTCTCTGCGTTCCACGGTCTCTGCGTGCGCCTTTCGCCGTGCCGTGCCGGCACCGCCCGCTCCCTGAAGTTTCGTTTACTGCCGTTATCGTGGAGCCAGCGTTGGCCAGCGTTGGCAGTTTCGTGGCCCTCGCTCGCTATGCGCGCCGTGATATTTCACGACTCGCACTCAAGATTCTGGTTTCAGCCTCACTGGCTGTTCGTTCACACCGCGTGCCCTTCTCCTCCACTTCATCTCTCTTCCTCGAGCACTCCTTGGGGGGCCGTTTGAGGGAAGCGTTTGCCTTCTCCGCTGACTTCCGTACTCCCAGGCAGCCGCACTGTAACCGGTATTTCGTTTCCCGGAACTGCACTAAAAGCGATACGTGTATACATGGAGTGCTATGGGAAAATTAACGGAAGTCTGAAAAGACCGCACTATATCCGGTCCTGCACTATAAGCGGTTACGTTATAAGTGCTCTATACTGAACTGTGCTAACCAACAAGGGCAGAGCAACTGTATCACACGCATTGTTTAAAACAACTTTGCGAGTGTTAAAAAAAACAAAAAAACTTGGGAATGGTCATAGAAGTAGACTCTTTAGGAATAGGACTGTGATACCGAAGACGTGAACGGTGTAGCAATGCTGGTGGCGATGTCTGCATTGTCCATCCACAACACATATGTTTTAATTACATGAGTATACTAATCTAAGGAAAATTAGAGGACGGACTATTAACAAGTGTCATTCCCAACACTTTGTAGCAGCAGCTAAGTAGGATGTGGTTGATGACTGCAATAATAGGTTTGTGTTCACTCTGGTTAGGTTGTGTGCCACATGATGGCACCACTAGCGCAACTGCTTGCATTTACATCTCCGGTAACCCAGTATTCAGACAGATAGGCTAGAATTTTAATGTTGCCATAGCAACATTGTAAACATTTAATTTGAAATAATTCACAAATTGAAATACAAGTGTTTGCAGATATTGTAGGGCCCCACAGCCAATGGCTAGTTGTAGGGCCAATCACAAAAATTAAATTGGCAGTTACTACTGCCAATTTAATTTAATAAATTAACACCAAAAGTGTGCGTGTAAGCTCGAATAGCAACAAGGTTAGCGAAACGCTCTGGAATGAAATACGAGAAAATGTATAACTAATCTGGAGCGCGGTTAATACACAAACGAAAGCACACTCTCATTTCTAAATTTGTTGCAAAGAGAAAAAAAAGATACCATGCACAATAAGGCATTATACCAAGAAAAAAAAAACTAAACATTGGAATAGTACATACACATACTAATGGATAAGTATTGTGACAAGTCTTAGTAATATGCCATAAAAACAAGTAACAAAGCAGCTTCTGCTGCTCATTGTGGCACCGAAATTCTCCTCCAGGCCATCAGTTTGTGCTGTTAACACAGAATCTATGTATGAAAATTTAACCGCTTTGTTGACCCACTTGTCGGTAATCAGTTGGAGTCAACAAGTGAAGGAACATGGGTGCCTAGCCATCTATTGGAGGTAGCCACTGCATTGTTTTTATGTTGTTGTTCACCTTGAGTGTGCGATTTTTGTTAGACCATGTACAGCTATTATTTATCGAGGCTTTCATGCATTTATTGCAAAGTGTTGTAATTTTCCTGTTCTCTTTGTTAACTTATCGAATAGATTAATACTAATACCTATACGTACAACAAGTTTTTATTTGCAAATCTAAGTACTACTATTACTGATTTATTCTTGGGTTTATTGCGTAGTTGTGTATTTTATTGTATCTTTTGTTAATCAGATTGACTCTCGACTCTTACCAAATTGTATAACAGTTTCTTATATGTATATTTCTAAATGGGCCCCGTACTAGCCATTGGCTATGGGACCATACAGATTCTGCCTATCTTGTACAGTGAAAAGTATGTGTGTAATAACGAAAGAAAGAAAGATGTTGCAATAATTAATTAGTCAAATATTGTGATTAATTTCTGCAGATCTGCAAAAATGTCAAGCCGAAGTGGATGGGCAGGCAGGCACTGTGTCATGCATGCTCCAAGGTTAATCAGGTCAAAGTCGCCATGCAGTGCAACATGCCACTGGCTAATAAGTTCGTTGGATGCTTCTACGGTGTTGTGAGCACGTCAGTACAGCACTCTGTCGGAGTGGTGTCATGGAGCGTGCAGACTAGGAAGACGGTGGGTTTGCACGGTTCTGGCTCAGCAGGTAGTCAATGACTGGCCCAAAAGGCATGTCTGTTAGGGGTGTGCGAATAGTGATTTTTGGGGCCTTTCTCTTAATGTCAACTAGAATATCGGCCATCCCCATTTTGCTCTCTGATCCACACAGCTCTCTTCCTGTCTCTTAAATTTATGTGTAACATTTTTCGTTCTGTTGCCCTTTGCGTGGCCCTTAACTTGTTATCGAGCTTCTTTGTTAACCTCCAAGTTTCTGCAACATGTGTTAGCACCGGTAGAATGCAACGATTGTACACTTTTCTTTTCAAGGACAGTGGTGAGCTCTCGGTCAGGATTTGTTAATGCCTGCCATATGTACTCCGACCCAATTTTATTCTTCTGTTGATTTCCTTCTCGCGATCAAGGTCCCCTGTGACTAATTGACCTAGATAAACGTACTCCTTCACAGACTCTAGAGGCTGACTGGCGATCCTGAATTCTTGTTCCCTTGCCAGGCTATTGAACATTATCTTTGTCTTCTGCATATTAATCTTCAACCCCACTCTTACACTTTCTCGGTTAAGGTCCTCAATCATTTGTTGTAATTCGTCTCCATTGCTGCTGAATAGGACAATGTCATCTGCAAACCGAAGGTTGCTGAGATATTCGCCGTTGATCCTCACTCCTAAGCTTTCCCAGTCTAAGAGCTTGAATACTTCTTCTAATCATGCAGTGAATAGCATTCGAAAGATTGTGTCTCCTTGCCTGACCCCTTTCTTGATAGGTAACTTTCTACTTTTCTTGTGGAAAACCAAGGTTGCTGTGGAATCCTTGTAGATATTTGCTAAGATATTCATGTATGCCTCCTGCACTCCTTGATTATGCTATGCCTCCTTGACTGCTGGTATCTCTACTCAAATGCATTTTCATTATCTATTAAAGCCATATAGAGAGGTTGATTGTACTCTGCAGGTTTCTTAATTACCTGATTGATGACATTTCCTGACTGAAGCCAGCCTGGTTGATTGAAGTCAAGTGTTGTCCTGATTCTATAGGTTAGGAAATTATCTTGAATGTTTCGTACAGTACTGAAAGCAAGCTAATTGGTGGTATACTATGGAAACTCTCTGAGAAGTCAAATGTGGCTGGATCAAGTATAAACCGCATTCACGCGATCTTGCGCGCGACAGCGACAAGCGACGCGATGAAGATGGCTGTGGCGGTCGCTCGTCGCCTACAAGTCGCACCGCATGCGAGCGACGACTTCGAGCGACGTCTCCCCGGTGTTGCCGGTATGAGGGCAGCAAATACTCGCCGAAACTGGCGTGACGCTTGCTTTATTAATTTAAGTTGATGTGTTTTAGTGTAAAGAGCAGCATAAATATTTCTAAAGGTCTTGCACTACGTTATTATCCTTGCACGTATCAAAATCTAGTCGTTTGCTCGTTCCGTGCGACAATCGGTAGTACTTGACTGATATATATCCATTTCCGGCTTCGCGCTATTGGCTAGTCGCTCATAGCACTTCCGGGCGACGAGCGACGAATTCTAGATTTCTAGAACCGAGCGATTGAGCGAAAAGACCAAGCGATCTGTTCGCGCGACGGCCCGTTTCGTCACTCGAAGCCGTCGCTCGTCGCCGTCGCGCACAAAATCGCGTGAATGTGGTTTGGGCTTCATACACAGCCTTTGTAAAATGAATCTTATTCAAGTGTTAAAGTCTGTGATATGGCAGCTATCAGCTATGCTTCCCAGTGTCTCGACATAGCTGTAGGTTACAGCAGGTTTATATTTTGTGGAAAGGGGAGGGGGGACATGGTAACTCGAATGTGCGACAAAATTTTTTCGGTCCTGATCCAGCTAGAAGGTTTGCAAATAATTATTGTTTTTCTGTCCCTATTTTCAGGCTTCATAACACGTTCAGACTGGGCAAGACATTTTGTTTATATTTGGCGAAAATAAAGGGCATGTTATGGACAATATGTAGGTAAACTTTAAAGACAGGGGGAAAATATGACATTTGCAGTAAATTACGCAAGTCAGCGATCTGGAGCTTTATGAATGTGTTTTGCGAACAAAGAATTTATCTCGTAGCTCAGGCAGAACTGTGAACTCAACCGATATCAAATCTAGCGGAAATTGAGTAAGGAGCGTGAGGGGGAGGACACCATGGTAAATGTTGTGGCGAAGTAACGTATATGTGTATTGATAAATTACTGGCTTTTTAAAAATTCCAAACAAGAAGTGCTCCAAAGGATAAGATGCGGGCAAAGTTTCAAATGGTAGTCATATACAGGCAATTTTTTAATGTATGCGACATAATTAATAGAAATTGAAAGTTTCACTGCGACATTTCGAAACTTCGCTGGAAATCGGGTTGTTGCACACATCTGCTGTCATTCTTTCTAGTGAATATTTCAAGTAATTAATTTATGTTGATTGTACTTCATTGCATAGCACCTAGACAATACTATTACCTAAAATAGCGATACATTTAGGCTGTAGACTTAAATACCAAGTCCAATTCCTTGTTTAATTACTAATATTGTGTGTAGCAAATGTACATTTTTTATGTGCGCTGTACTGCTGCTACTGGGCAGGATACAGGACCTCTGCGTGACACTAATTGCCTTTTGTTCCTGCATCATTTTGAAATTTTATATAGTTGCAAGAAATAAACTCAAATTCAAATAATTTTGGGGGACGCCATGGTTCACCATGTGATGATTGATAAGTAGGTCTATGTCTCTTAAATATAAAAATAACTGACACGCATTTCCAGGCTCTTTCACCGTATTATAATAGTAAATTACTATATATATATATATATATATATATATATATATATATATATATACATCCATGACGTGATGTGTGTGTGTTTGTGTATGTGTGTGTGTGTGTGTGTGTGGAGAGAGAGAGCGCGAACGAGAGGGGGAAGAGTTCAGGTTTGTTGCGATTTGTCCCCCCTCCCGATGGAGCAAGGAAAAAAACTGAGGAGGGGCCCTGACGTCCCGCTTTGTGAAGCCAAGTGACGCCGGAAGTCGGCGTTACTCTGCCATCATGTCTAAAGCCCCTATATTTATTGACCCTTTTCGCGGAGCAGTTTGCTCTAGAGGAACGAGATGGCGCTTTCGGCGGCGCGCCATACGTTGCCTCAGCAAATGCGCACGAATACGAAACCATTACTGCTTCTGCCCTGCTATTGTGCGATCAGCTCTCGAAAATGCAACTGGGTGTGCGCTAATGCACTGTGCCCAATTCATGCTGCAAAATATGTAACGATAAAGGGAAGACGTGTGCGGTAGTTCGCTGCAAAAATAGTGATTCACATATTAATGAATGGAATCAACCTGTGTCGCCACTGCTACATAAGGACTGCTTGTGTTGCCGCCCTTCGCGATGCGCGGCTTTCCTCAAGGATAAAAAAAAATATATAATTCATCCGCCTGCGCTGTATAGCTAACCTCCAAAGAAATGACTTCAAATCCGGAACGTCGGAACTTGGGAGTAAATACCGCTCGTTACAAAATGAAGTAGTGCCACTTACTGGCATAGTAATTTTGCTGAACGTTATCGACACACATCCACCCTTACTCGCACGAAAACTTACGCCCACCCTATCGCCAACATGTGAGTGAATAGGCGCACACTTGAATCAATGTGCCGAAGCATGAGTGACGACACCGGCCAGACACAAATGTCGGAAGCTGAACGTTTTGTGACGCTCCACAGAATAAGCGAAGGACTAGCGATAATACGTCTTTGCTACGAGCTACCGCAAAGTACAGAACATTTAAATTCAAAGCCTTTGTGCGCAGCAAGAACAAATTTATCGCAGCAGAGCACACCCGCGAGTGATTACGCTGAAAAGAAACAATCAGATAGTGGCCGCACCGAGGAACTTTACTGAGTCTGAAATATGACAAGCCGCTGGTTCAAAATGACTGCCAAATAAAGAACGCAAAGCACACTGATCCCGATTTAATTCATAAGCGGAAAGTTTGGACAGCTTGGAATACATTTCTAGCCCCGCTTTTAGTACAAGCACCGTATACGCTGCTCGCGCCGTTTGGACAAGGCGTAATGAGCTCTGAAAGCACTTACATGTCCTCTAAAGCTGTGGTCAAAGCTTCGTGTCGTGCACACAGTCACCGTCTACGATATGCATCGAAACGGAGGTTTGCTGCGCCGCACCGGCGTCACGCGGTTGCATTGTAAACGCGGAGGCAACGGAGGCGGCTGAGGCAAGCAATGGACGCGTCACCACGTGATCAAACATGGCAGCGCCCATGGGAGCACCGCGAAAAGGGTCAATAAAAGTAGCGCCATTCTTAGATCTTGCCGCCACCGCGCTCACCCCGGCGCTTCCTCCTCGCCCTCTCTTAGCCGCCTCCTGTCGCCCCAGCCTCCTCCGCTCCCCCATTGGCCAATCCGTGTCACGTGGAAGTTCGCGTCGCGCTTTTGTATATTTTTTTCTTTCCAGCGCGCTCCGACTGCCATTCTCGGGCCTGTGCGACGAAAGTGCTGTACGCACAAACGGATCAAACGTGTTAGGGACAAGAACTTCGTTGTGATGGCATGCTGCTGCGCCTTAAGTTGCCGCAACCGACAAGGCGAGGGCAAAATGCTTTTTTTGTTTACCATCCGGCGAGCGCAAGCGCTTGCTGCACACTTGGTATTTGCGCCGTCTCGCATCGTCGCGTTGCTACTTCCAAAACGGCATTATTAAGACCAGTTACTGACTGACGAAGCAAAATCGCGCCTCACAAACGTCTCCGCAGGGCGCGATCGAAGTTTTCCTCGGATTTCCTCTGGTAGCGCGTTAGCTGTCGTCTGCCACGGCAGGCCCGACGCAGGCGGCGCCACTGTCGATATCGCGCCTCGATCGCGCTGGTCGCGCCGAGCGCGATAGTGGAACGGAGGAGGAGGGAAGTGGATGGCGCTACTTTTTATATATAGGGGTCTTAATCATGTCGATGCAGATTCTCCTCTCTTGTTTACATTTTTTGCGAAACCACGCCGCGCTGCACGCAACCGAGCCGGCTGCTCTGACGCGCGCGCTCCGCAGCGATCTTAACCGAAGGATGTAATCGCGATGTGTCATCGCATTACCGTTGCCGAAGTCAAGTTGAAAGAAGTTCATAATGAACTTCGCAAATTCGACAGGTCGAATTCGCTGCTTTTACCGTCTTTTGTGAAATTACGGTGCCAGTGCTCTTTTAACCAAATTTAAATTTAAGCGTGGCGCCGGTGGGGCCGCTGCATTCGTTCGTAGCAGTAAATCCAGTAAGCTAGCCGACAGAATCCAACGGAATCCAATTTTTTACGCGCCAACCGTAACCATAATTCAGTGTACTAGTTACATTTAGTTAGGTGGTCATGCTGACAGGTGTTTTCTGTGCTGGCTTTGAGACTGCCTGATCAAAAAAAGGTTTTACACATCGAGGGCTGATGCGTGATGGCGCTCTGTAGGCTGAAAGGTAAGCAGTGTCCTCTATTTATTCGTGTTGCTGACTACTACACGTTTTTTTTTTTTTTTATTATTATTATAATATGACTTCGTTTTGAACCGTGGTTCATGCTCTGTCAGTTACGTGCAACAACTGTGCCAAAATGCCCCGATTAGCTGCAAAAGTTCTGTCCCGTGCCGGTAGTACAAATTTTATCTTTCAAGGCAAGTCGCGACCACTGTCACACCTGTAGCACGAACCAACGTTTGTAGATACTTTTTCAAAAAGTATCTATAAACGTTGGCACGAACGGCAGCCGCTGTACGAGGCACGTTCAACTCGGAGCCCGCGTCTGGCCGCCGCTGCACTGCATGCAACACGCCTCGACCGCACCACGTGCCTCGCAGACAGGACGTCCTGATTATCAGCATGCCTATTTTTGTGCAAATTGATGCGACGAGAAATTAAAAAAAAAGGGCTCAGAACGGAGCATTTTGTAATCGTCAGCGGTTGTTTTTGAGCGCCGTCGGCTATGGCTTCGCCTTCGAAGATGGTTAGTGCTAGCGGCACTAGAGCACTGCACGGGCTCGGGCTTACCCGAAAGCCCGGGCCCGGCCCGGCCCACGGGCCGGGCCGGGTAGAGGAGTTTTTTCACGGGCTCGGGCCGGGCTCGGCGTATGCTTTTTGACCCGGGCCCGGGCCGGGCTCGGGTTTTTTGACGCGGGCCCGGGCCGGGCTCGGGCTTTCTGCGAGTTATTCTCGGGCTTCTCAACTCTGAAAAACATGTATTTTTCGGTCTCGGGCCGGGTTCGGGCCGGTTTCGAGTCGGGCTCGGGCCGGGCTCGGGCTTAAGGTAAAGGGGTGGCGGGCCGGGCCGGGCGGGTAACGTAGATTATTTCCGGGCCCGGGCCGGGCCCGGGTCTCACCATAAAAGTTTTGATCGGGCTCGGGTGGGCCACCCAATGTGAAAACGGGCCCGGGCTGGGCCCGGGCCACAAAAATCGGCCCGTGCAGTGCTCTAAGCGGCACCTTCGGCGCTCGCTCGGCACTGAACCGACAGCGGTGGTCCGCTTGCGTGGTCGCCACGAAAACTCCGCCGGCGGTAAACTTGTCGATGGTGTATTCGTTCCTTAAGACAAATAGCATTATCGCAATTTCCGCAAGCGGCCACTCCACGCATCGCCGCAACAATGTACTGCCACAGTCAGACGGACAAATAAATTTAGTGACACTTGCAGGCAGTCAGAGGGAAAGGAGGTTTAGTAACACGTACTTGCTGTTGCATTGCGAGCGTGTTAATTGAAGGAACTCGCTTTGCTGCGTTGAAGTGTGTAGCCTCGATAGCAATACGTCAAATACATAAATACTCACAGCAGAGTAAGCACTACTTCAAAGATTACTTTTTCGTAAAAAACAAAAAGCTAGAAACATCTAATTTCAACAGATTCTGCCATTTTGACCTTGTGGACCTTGGATATGTTCTCGCTTGTATTGGTTAGATGTGCCAATGGGAAACGAATAGATGTATTGATGGAGGTTATAGTATTTCTATTTTTGATGGCTGAGGTTGTACATAAGCATCATTTCATAAGAAAACAGTAATCGTTTCTCAAACTCAAAATGCCAAGAATCAGATCAACCTCTATGACTTCATAGATGGTCATTGCCATCCATCCCAAATGACACTTTGTTTGGCCGTCTAGCACCACGCTGCCAAAATGACACTCAGCAAGGCAAAGTTCTTTGCTCGAAGTGTCACTAAATTTGTTCGTCTGACTTGGGTATTGTATTTGCCCCAAAATGTGTCTGTTGTAGCTGATAGCCCATTATAGCCAGGTCTGTTAAAAGTGGAATTGGTTGCATTAATAATATAGGCAGACCAAACTAAGAAAACAATAGTCTGTTATATCAGAAAGTATGTTGCATGCGTATCCATTGTAACAGGCATTCAGTTATCCCCTGGTTTCTAAGCTCCATAAAAGCACTTCTTTCTCTGCAACACAGCAACACTGACCTGGAACAGGGCTGCAGTAAAAATAAGCACCTTCTTGATGGACGGAACTCTCTAAGCATCGCTAGCATTAATGGAACGCACCATGTTAAGAGTCTCGTTTGGCACTATGATGGTTATGCAATTAAGGTGCCTCTCAGCTTTGACGTTTTGAGGAGTGAAGCAGCCTTGTGCAAAGTATGCACAGAGGATGAGTGCTGAAAACAGCACACGCAAGTGGAAGGCAACAGAAGGACCAAGTGGTGGCCTGCACGGCACTGTGCACTAGTGCTGAGGAAATTATACACTGAGATGTAACGCAAAAAGACATGAACATGGTAGAAAGTGGCTGTTAAAGGGCCCCTCACCAGGTCTGGCCATTTTGAGCTGACAAGGGCATTGCATACACAGCAAGCTAGCAATCGTGTCTGCAAAGTATTCAATCCCTTCACATCGCTAAAAGAGCTGAAATTTCAACCCCAACACCGTGCACCCTTCTCTGGGCATTGTGCTCCCAGCCGGAGAGCTGACGTCAATCACGCAAGTGCGCCTACGTAAATTCCAATGCTGTGACGTCATTCGCAGTGACACATGACTTGTAGAATTATTCAAGGCACCATCACTTATTTGTTTGATCTGTTGCTTCAGTAAACGATTTCAGTTTTAGAGAAATAATAAAACCTACCAATCGAATGTCTGCGAGTCTTTGTTTTACTCCGTGCCATAGCAAGAGGGACGTACTTCCATATCGTTACTTGTTCCCACGTCGTGCAGTCAAGTGCGCGGAAAATGGAACTATCTGCCATTTTCTACCGGGTTCCAATGCAGTCGTGCTCTTTGATCTGCTTGCGTCTGCCTCAGTGGTCATGACTGTGACACTGATTTATACCGCTAATCAGGTGTTCTTGTGCAGGGCATGCAAAATCGTGCATTGCACAAAACGAGACAAATAAAACAGCTTGCGCCCAAGACTGTCACCAGAAGTGCACTGCGCAGAAAAAAATGCGAGAGATTTAAAGAGAAGGCGGGGCCTGTGACGTATTCATCACGCAATCCTCTGGCTCCGGTATGGGAGAATGCAGGGAAGGAATTTCGCTTGGGGAAAGTGTAGAGAGTGTCTGTTGGAAACATTGGGAACTCGAAAAGAAAATGTTGAAAGAAAGCAATTATGTCAGAACTCATCTTGCAACGGTAATGCGAATAGCAATCGAGCAATGTAGTGACAAACCATATTATTGAGGTCACGTTTATTTAACACGCATAGTGGTATTTCTGAGACTTTGTTTCTCGGGCTATGTCACACACTCCAATATCATCCCACTTTACTATGGCCCTCACTTGCCAAGGTTGCCCATGAGCATTGAGGCATGAGGACTGTATGACACCGACACCGGCAGTAACAATGGAATGCCGAAAAAGGAATGATATCAATTGAACGTCAAATGTGTATAACAATGGTATAGCGGCCATGAGATATCGATTCTTAATTTATACCGATGGTATAACGACGATGTGGCAACAATGAGATGAAACAGGATTGTGGGCTATGTCACACACTCCAATATCGTCCCACTTTGCTATGGCCCTCACTTGCCAAGGTAGCCCATGAGCATGGAGGCATGAAGACTGTATGACACCTACATACGACGCAGTGACAATGGAATGCCGAAAAAAGAATGATATCAATTGAACTTCAAATGTGTATAACAATGGTATAGCGGCCATGAGATCTCTATTCGTAATTTATCGCGATGGTATAATGACGATGTGGCAACAATGAGATGAAACAGGATTGTGGGCTATGTCACACACTCCAATATCGTCCCACTTTGCTATGGCCCTCACTTGCCAAGGTTGCCCATGAGCAAGGAGGCATGAGGACTGTATGACACCGACATACGACTCAGTGACAATGGAATGCCGAAAAAGGAATGATATCAATTGAACGTCAAATGTGTATAACAATGGTATAGCGGCCATGAGATCTCTATTCTTAATTTATCGCGATGGTATAATGACGATGTGGCAACAATGAGATGAAACAGGATTGTGGGCTATGTCACACACTCCAATATCGTCCCACTTTGCTATGGCCCTCACTTGCCAAGGTTGCCCATGAGCAAGGAGGCATGAGGACTGTATGACACCGACATACGACTCAGTGACAATGGAATGCCGAAAAAAGAATGATATCAATTGAACGTCAAATGTGTATAACAATGGTATAGCGGCCATGAGATATCGATTCTTAATTTATACCGATGGTATAACGACGATGTGGCAACAATGAGATGAAACAGGATTGTGGGCTATGTCACACACTCCAATATCGTCCCACTTTGCTATGGCCCTCAGTTGCCAAGGTTGCCCATGAGCATGGAGGCATGAGGACTGTATGACACCGACATACGACGCAGTGACAATGGAATGCCGAAAAAAGAATGATATCAATTGAACGTCAAATGTGTATAACAATGGTATAGCGGCCATGAGATATCGATTCTTAATTTATCCCGATGGTATAACGACGATGTGGCAACAATGAGATGAAACAGGATTGAAGACAGTGGCAAGACCAAGACAGCATGATGACTGCAATATGACAATGGATGCATGATAGCGTCTGTGTCGCGATGGCACAGTAACAACAATGGCATAACAACTGCAGCATAATTATGACTGAATGATGGCAGCATGATTACGATAGAGTGAGAACAAGAAATGACGTCAATGGATCGACGAAGGTGGTATGATGACGACGGCATGACAGCAATGGGATGATGACAGTGGCATGACAATGACTGTATCACTAAAGGACAGCACGACAAGAGTCAGATGACGAAGCTGGAGGGACGCAGTCTGACAATGGAGGCCTGATAGCGACTGTCTGACAAGGGCGGCATAATCGTAATTGAATGGTCACAGTATTGTCACGGTGCTACGAGCAGAATGACCAATGAAGACGACAATCCTCAATGGGAAAGAGAAGACAACGCAGTGCTGCTAGGCTAGACTAAGGTCCCTAGATTTTTTCTTTTTGCTTTCTTTTAAGTAGCGACAAGCTTTGAAGTACCGCCGACGAATCTCATTGGGCGGCGCTCATTCCAGCAGCCATGTTCTTCCTAACGCTGTTCACCCGCATTCACTTGCACGCTGCTGCGAGCAGCGTAGATAGCAGCGGTCGTTGGCGGCCGACGGAGTAGATGTCGCTACTTAAAAAAGAGCAGGAAGTCTAGGGACTTTAGGCTAGAGTATCCATTATACTGGCTGCGCCCAAAGCTAGCTTGTAAATAGCAAATACATTTTCATTAGTCTCTATCTCTACCCGTATCAATTTTAGTGGAAGTGCGTGGTAAAGAGATGCATTTTGACAGGCACTGGCAGAGGGAGGGACTACATAGTCACCATCCGGTACACAGGTCAGTGCTTGCGGTGGCGGACGAACAAAGTCAGCGCAGCAGAGCTGGATTTGCACTGTGTCGGGAAGGTTGATATAATTAGGCAAGTCAAGCTGTACGACAATAGCTGAGTGTGGGTGAACAAGAAATCAAGGCCGAGGATGATGTCGTGAGGGCAGTGGTCAAGTACGTGAAAGAGATGTGTGACGACCACTGATGGCCACACAGGCTGCACACATTCCCACCACGGTGGTAGTTCCTCCGTTGGCGACCTGTACAACGCAGAACTCGGCAGGTGTGAGCACTTTCTTCAGCTGAATTCGGAGATCAACGCTCATGGACGGAGATGTGTCCACTGGCGTTGATCAGGGCTGTAATTGGTAGGGCACGTGCTTCAATGGTGAGTGGGTTCTGATGCGTCAGCGGGGTAAGAAGAGAATTTGCAGGTTGGCGGTCCAATGCAGCGTCACCTCCGGTAGCTGCATCAGTCGGTCTTCCGGGGATGAGCGTCCAGAAAGGTGCAGCAAGAAAGACCGGCAAAGCAGAGGCAAGCATCGGCTTACCATAAGGCATTATTAGACTATCGTCGAGTCCATGGGTTTCTCCTGTTGTCTTGGTAAAAAGAAAGACAGATTCGGCGTAGATTATCAACATCTAAACAAGGTCACAAAGAAAGATGTCTATCCACTTCCATGCATTGACAACACTTTGGGTTGCCTTCGCAATGCGACATGTTTTTCATCGATACCTTCGCTTCGGTTATTGGCAGATTGCCATCGACAACATGGACTACTCCATACACGGGAGTATTTGCTCCAAAAGTAGGTTTTTCCTGCTCCAATGGCTGCTCCAAAACACTGAAGGATATTCCCACCAATGAAAATATTTAATGTGAGAATGTTCTTATTCTTAAGTGCCAGGAATACAATCAATTAATGCTGCCTGTTCATGCTGTAACATGTGACTTGAGGGTTGACTCAACTGAATGCAGTATTTTTAAGGCTTATATTATGTAGCATATTTTATGGGAGACATGCGTTTGTGTGAATTTCTTTCTTATATGTTATGGTTGAAGTGTAGCGGCACTAGGGGACACAACTTGCAGCAAGACTTGTAAGGTCACTCATGAGCTGAATACAACAGCCATGGTGAGGTGTCGATAGTATTGGTCCAGTGCGTGATGTCAGTAGGCTGTGTACACCTCCTTGAAAACCCTTGAATTTGGAAAAAGAGATTACAGGGCCCTTAAAACTTCTTGAAAATAAGTGTGCTCCTTGAATTCCTTGAAAACTGGAGTTAGGTGCGACATTTGAGCGTTCAAAGTAACACTCTGCATTGCGACTATGGTATGGGCACTGTCTGTTAGGGAAGCAGTCCTAGATATTTTCTTTCCAGAGGGTCGTTAAGCAATGCAATATGGTGTGTCCACAGCCACCAATGACAGGCCAGTTTAAATTGCCATTGCATCGCGGAGCTAGACAAAGCCAGACCAAATGACCACGCCAGACCACAATGTTTTTTGTTTTTTTTTCCTAGCTGGCTTACACTGCAGCCATCATGGCTCCATTTCCGAGCCATAGGCTCTGCAAATGCCTGGCGGGAAGTAAGTTTCAGCCATTTGGATTTATTGCAGCGATATCTTCAGCTGAAACCGGTCACTACTAATGATCATGCTAGAAGCTGAATGACATCATTACAATAGGAAAGTCAGCTTTGAAGCCTGTCTTCTGCTTGGCAACTAGCTGGCTGCAATTTCTTACAGCTACGAAGTAGAAGATCTCACTATTTTCCAATGTTATTTGTACAAATAAGGTTTGTTTCGCCATCCCTTGAAATCCTTGAATTGTCCTTGTGTTTTGAGTTGAATGTTCTATATGAACCCTGTGTCAGGCAGTGAGTGTCTCTTCCTTTCTGATACATCTGTATTTAGAAAACATGTGACGAGCTACTTTTCTTGTATTTTACAGCATTAAAGAAAGATCTTGTTCTTGACTTGGAATCTGATGGGGACAATCAGCCAGAAGAGCAGGTACTGTAGTATAATTCACTTCATTGCTTTAATGGGCCCCTCACCAGGTCTGGCCATTTTAAACAAATATTGCAGCGTATCATATACATGGCGTACTGACGATCATGTCTGCAAAATATTACAGCTGCGCAAAAACAGCCAAGGTTTAAAACCAGATGCTGCGTTCCTTTTCTCTAGCTCTGAGCCTGCTCCGAGCAAGAGAATTGGGGTGACACGCATAAATTCCTTTTCGGAGTGCCTGTTTCGTCTCTCACCATGACTAATCATTCCATGCGGACGGCACAATGCCGCAGCACATCCCTCAGCTCCTTTATGGTAAAAGACAGGGAAGCAACATGGCTTGGGTGCACTACTAGAGGCAGAGGGAAAGAGTGTCTCCGTTGGCAGTGACACTTGCCTTCTAGCGGTGTCGTAACAGGGCATTCAATTTCTTCTATTTCCTCCATTAATGGACCTGCTAAAAATTATTTTGAAGAAACAATTCTTAGATGGCGTTCTACAGCTTTCAGTGGATAACCAAATTTTCACTGGGGCCTAGTGAGGAGGCCTTTAGGAATCGCCACCATAGGTGGTATGGCATCTTTGGAACTTGCATGTTGAAGGGCCACTGGCACAGTGAAAAACCTGTGCCTTATTTCCAGCTGTGCCTGTGGAAGTTGTGAATATGTCTCTAGTATGCCACCCATCACTGTGTCTGAATCTTTCCTAGAGATGGATGTTTGCATTAGGGTACGGGCACACTAGCGGCAAAAAACGCACGCGTCATGCCGCGAGCGGCAAGTTGCCAGCGCCTTGCCGCGAGGCCACCGTGGCAAGCGCGTCTCGCCACGCGGCAGCGCGATAAGATCTCGCGCTCTCTCGGAATCCGCAATGACCGTGAGCAAAAAGGGCACGATCGGACAGCGTCCACAAATCCTTCTATGTAACCGCGAGAGACGCTGATCGTTGATTGGAAAGCTGGTGCGGAGCGGCGGCGGTCCTGTTGCCATGGCTCCGTGACGTCAGCCTCGACGCTCTTGATTGGTCATTCATCTCGCGATACGCGGCACTAGCCGCAGAAATGGGTCTCGAACCCATTTGGCGCGGCACGCTGCAAAACCTCCAATTCGTGCCGCTATTGCCGCGCGCGGCATGACGCGCGCGTTCTTGTCGCTAGCGTGGCCGTACCCTTACAGTTTTAGCGCCAGACGGTTACTGGATGAGGAAAATATCTGGCGCATTGCCGTTTGATGTCTCCACGCTGCTTCTGTAATGCACGTCACATTTATTACCTTACTTGAAAAGTGTGTGTACCTGATCTGGCTGTAGACTGGTGCATCATTTGTTGCCGGCACTCCTAATTAGCTTACACACTTTAAAGGAATGCTGAAAGAAAGTTTGTCTTATTTTTATTGCTTTAGATAGTTGTCAACCAAGTAATTGCACTATGTGACAAAAATGTGACAAAAAATAACTACAGTGTAGACCGCTTATAACGTAAGTCGCCAGAGTCGCGAATGTCTGCACTATAAGCGGTACTGCACTATAACTAACACAACGATTTTCAAGCCCTGCACGTATGCAAAACATGTACACCAAGCATGTAGACACGCTTTGTACTATCGCGCGCACATCGCGTTTACGTTTTCGCCAGTGAGCTGGCGAAAACACAATCGCGATGTAGCCAGTGCTCTTCAAGTATGACAGCTTTGTACCGAGCCAAAACAAAACAACTGTTTGCCGCAACCGCTGCGGAAAAAAAACGTGACCGCTATCGACGCGATTATGAACGGCGACTTTGCAGTGCTGAAGGCACGCGCCCGACGCACGCACCAAGTCTGTACGAATTAACTACCATTCGCTGCAACATCCGCAGTCGAAACCGCGTTCGCTATCTATGCGATCATCGATAGCGACTACGCAGTTTTTTAGGTACGCGGCCGACGTGCGTGCCGAGTAAAAACGAAACTACTGTTCGCCGCAACCGCTGCAGAGAAAACCGCGGCCGCTATCGACGCGATCGTGGATGACGACTACGCAGTTACGAAAGCCCGCGGCCAACGCGGTGTTATGCGCAGCGGTAAACGCAAGAATACAGGCTTTAAAGGCACAAATAGGCTTGAAGTGTTCTGGCGTCGCTGTCATTCGCGTACGATTTCAACTGATGGCTGTGGCGATGCGGACTCCGCCGCTTCGTTTCGGTTGGACGTTAGCGCCGTTCTTGCTCTCTTGCGTCGCACATTTGCGACACTCCCCGCTCACCGAGCTCCGAAAGTAGTCGAAATTAACCGATGTGTGGCCAAATAAGTCCGAATTAACGAGAGTTTGATTCCATTGAATAATGTATACACCGGCCGGGAGCACGCACCTTGTTGATAAGTGTGCTCGCTGCCGCACTTGTCGGCGAGATTTTCCCGTGGAAGCCGCATTATAACCGGTATTTTGTCTCACACTGCTGCACGGTAAGCGGTATGCGTATACATGGAGTGCTATGAGAAAATTAACGGGAGTCTGAAAAGACCGTACTATATCAGGTCCTGCACTATAAGCGGTTACGTTGTAAGTGGTCTATACTGTAGTTACGTTAGTCTCATGGTACCAGATACCACTGACACTGTATGTTCGTGCTGCCAGAATCCGAGTCCATTAAGCGCTCGACAGAGCAAGAAGGGAGAGTGTGTCCACCTGCATTTCCAAGAGCAGACCAATTTGGAAGTTTTCAATGACATAGTCATTGTATGGCTTTCAACCACCACACCAGGCTGACTGGCTAGCTTGTGACACCACCCGACCACCGCCTCTGCTTTCAGTGATGATACATCTCTTTCTCATCCAAAACCACATTGCGCTTGACATGCATTTTGAACAAGTCATATAATATGTGCTTAGTTACTTAATTGTGGTTCTCTCAAACAAGTGAGGCTTCATACTGCAATTAAGGTGTCAACGGCTACCTGAAAAAGCAAGAAAAGCAGGACACACAATTTTCTGGTCACTACTTTAAAAAGTGCACTAGGACAGCAGATGACAGAAGCCAGTCTTTTCTTGATTCTCAGTTTCTGTGCCAGTCTTCTAACGCATTACTTATTTTGTAGGAGCTTACGGTGCGTCGGCTGGAAAAAAAGAAAGTGAGGCAAAGTGCAAGAGCCGTAAAAGAGAGAACTCCGTTGAAGAAGCGGCGGCACAGCTCGACTGATGAAAGCGATGAAGAACCAATTGAAGAGCATCTCTCAGAAAAGGAGCAAGCAGAAAACGTGAGGCTGCAAGCACAGCTTGCAGAAGAAAAAAAGAAAAATGCCCAACTGCAGCAGCTGCTGACAGAGAAAATTGGTATGACCCAGCTGCCCGTTTTCTTTTCATAAGACACCTTGAAGTTGTTTCATGACTAAAAGGATAGTAATGCAACTTTGCATGTCTGGTGGCCATAGCAAGCGAATTCCAGACAAAATGTGCACGAATCGCCTTCTTTTCTTTACCTGCTTGAAGGTTGCATACAGATAATCCTACATTTTTATGTTTGACCTATTTGTTGCATTGTATTTTAACTAGGGGTGTGCGAATATCAAAATTTTCGAATCAGATTTGAATACTTAGCTTCGAATATCGAATAATGATATGCACGTGCATTTATTAGCAAGTTGTGTAAATTTATGTTGGAACATTGGATTTACATTGTTGTCACGGCTGTCACCCATTCGTCGGCGCGAAGTCGATCGACGGGGTATACAAGTCGGTTGGTCGTTCCGTACTCGAGCGAACACAGTGAAAGAGTCAGAGTCGCAAGTAAACAAAAAAACAAGATATGTATCAGCTGATAAATATACACAAATTAATGAAATAAAATAATAATAAAAAGCCACAAGAGAGACTAACACACCTGAACTTAATATAAGACAATGATGAAGACAAATAAATATTACGAGGAATTAACGGTGGATATAAACTTGAAGCAGGTGTGGATCAAATATACAAGGATACACTTGACAGTAATTGACTAAAACGAAGTTCAAAAGAAAACAACGATGTCATATGTGTGGCCGGGCAGCAGCAGTCGGTGCGCAGAGCTTTCCCGAAGAATGCTGGAGAGCCGATCTTGTCGAGGTGGATGCGATTGCTGGGCTGGGTTTCCCGGGAGTCTAGATCTGACGACTTCCCTCAAGCAGGTTGAGCTAACTTGAGGCGAACTACCGTGAGCTTCGTTGCAGACGCTGCTTTGACATCTCGTACATCTACTAGTTACTCGGAGTTCCGACGTGGCTAGGCGGCCCAGGCCATATTGGATGGCTCAAAGTGCAAGTGCGCAGTTGCGGGCAGAGTAGAAGACGCACCCCCTCTCTCTCGCATTGCCTTCCTGCTTTCCTCCTTTCACGTGCGAGACTGAGTCGCCAGTTCCCCTTGAGCCGTAGGTGCTGCAGCACGACGTCGCCCCCCCTCCCTCCCATTGCCCCACGGCCTTTCGAGCGACGGTCCCTCGCACACATACGGTGTGCGGTGACGATTTATCGCCCTTGGACTTTATACGGAACCTCACAGCAGCGCCGACGGCAGAAATACGCTTGGAGTGTTCGTATAATTGCTATCGCAATAAAAAATACAAGTCGGAGCCCTTCCACCCTGTGAAGACGAAAGTCCAGCAAAGCTGGCGCTCTAGTGGGATTTGCTATGTTGGGGTTTAGCTATATTGGGTAATGCTATGTTTAATTTGGCTACACAATGGTAAACCGACCCTTGCGCTACTTGCTCGGGAAAGAGGATTGGGTGCCGGCTCTGAGTGGCACAATGGGGTATTTTTTAATACTTAGACGATGGCTATACAATGCCTGGCTCTGAAAGAACTGGCTCGGCGTCCACGGGCGGCGGCGGTCCTAGCGCGTTGCTCAAGCTTTTCTATGACGTTCCCAGACAAGAGTCCTTGACCAAAGCTCCGTATAGACAACCGACGCTAACATGAACTCCTCTCGCACCCCACTTCTCCGTTGACCCAGTTTTTTTCGTACAGTGGTTGGCGCGCCTCACGCTCTCCCCCTCTAAAGCAAGTATTGGACGGCACAACTTACGTCTACCCCCCCTCCCCGTTCTCCTTTTCATCTGCACCCTCTTACAACATAAAATGCTCGAGCCAATGAGAGTTTTTTTTCTACACACGGACATGACCATTGGAGACTGAGCCCTTAACAGCTTCACTGTAAAAAAACAGGAGAGTGCACCTTCGCTGTCCTCAAACACATGCCCCTTGCTACTGAAAGGCTAACTTTCCCGCAAAGTTTTTATATTTAGTGGCCAAGTGTGCTTTACAGGCAAAATTTCGCTAGCAGCATGAAAATATCGCAGAACTCGGCACAAAATCGCCTCAGTATTCTTAGATTAGATAAAAGCAAATGCTAAGAGCCGTGTTTGCTCCCGGACAGCCAACAATATATTGAATTTGGTTCGAATATTCGTATCCAACCAAATATTCGAACATCTTCGAATATCTATTTTTCGAATATTAGCACACCCCTAAGTTTAACCCTTCGCTAGAAACACCAAGCAAATAAATTTCAGTGGTTGCAGCATCAGATTAAATCTCAACAAAAGGCAATTCGAAAAAGCTGAAAAACGTGTTATATCCCCTGCACGGGCCGAGTAATTTGTGTGTTGAAAATTTAGATTTTGCGAATTGATTGTATCTTTGGCATCAATGACAACATACAGGAGTAGTACAAATTAGGTATGTTTAACTTTTCCGTGAGTCTTGTTGCATCCACAAATATGGACTCCACATTTGAACACCTTAATAAAAAATACTTGACATGTAGGGACAATATTTAGTGTTTTATGCTATGTTGCTTCGAAAACCTTGAGTCACACAAGAAATTGCACCAGTGGAAATTGTTGTGAAAAACAACAAAAGACGGGAACCCATTATGTACTGATGTGCTGTTGTCGCAGCAAACAAGCGTATGTCGATCTAGCAAATGTTTTCGCTGGCACAGTAGCATCTCCAGCATATCATTAAAGCTTGTATCTCTTCTCAGCACACTTGGCACATACATATAAATAAATATTGTAATGAGGTTCCATTAAGAACTGCCTTAATGCTTTAACTGCCAATTTAACTTCCGAAAAACGTACCAAAGTCGCCTATTTTTTTTAAGTAGTCATAATTTTTTTCATGCAATTCTGATTCTGAAAATATATGTTACATCATTGATTTCTGTTTAGAATTAGCACAGAAATTAGCAAAGTGTGCTGCCGCAGAAGGGTTCATCTCCGTGACGATTAGGCCAGTGATGCCCCAGTCAAAAAATACATGAAACGAGCCGAGCATATCATTCTCGTCAGTGGGCTACTGCAAGACTCCGGGCACTGAAGAGAGGGAAACTGCGGAGGCGCAGGTGGCGGGTTATCGGTGTTCATGCGCTGCCACACATGTGCACTGCTCAGTGCGTCACCGTCGTCATCGCCGTCGCTCTACGTTCGAAGACTACGTTCGAACCACTGTCTGACACAAATTCCATGCCGTCACTAACGCTGCTTTCTGTACTGCTCCAAGAAGCACCTCTTTTTCTTAGAGCATCGCTGCCAATGGCAGTCTTCTTGCGAAGCCATTATAAAATGACTGTTGCCAGGCTTAAAACACGCTTGAAAGGCACGAAATGCGTTTTTTCATAGACAACTACCGTCATCTAGTATTAAAAATTGCAAGCAAAGCAATTGACGACCGTGATACGTCTTTGGCGGCGGAAGGAGCGGAAAATCGGGCCGGACGAGTCTGACTCTTTGTTGGCGATATTGGTACAAACTCGTGTGACGAGTACAGCTCGGGGTTGGCAGCAAAAGGGTTAAGATACACGTGAAGCATTTTAAACATAGTACTTATCTTCCTTAGTGCTTCAGATTATAAGGTTTTATCGTGGCATGTCAGGGTGCGTACAGGTCCTTGAAATCCTTGATAGTCCTGGAATTTTTTTCCTTCCTTGAAAATCCTTGAATTTCGTGAGGAATGCACGCTGATATCGACATTGCAACCTCCTTTCTGTGGTAGATCAGCGTCGATCTGACAAACTCCCCATTTCAGAAACAATACGCCGGTGCGAGGGACATGGTTCCGTTTTGAAGAACTGTACGGAAAAAATAAGACTTCACCGCGTTAAACAGTGAACAGAGCGAGACCCGTGCTGCGCTTTGGTGCTGGTTCGGCTGGCAGTGTTTACGCTGCTTTTCTCACCCTATCGTTCGTTTCACTCCTCGCCCGTCAGTCTGCCTTTCCCACTTGTGCGCGAGGTGAAGCTAGTGAAGCTAAAGAGAGCTATAGTGGAGCAGCTTCACCACTGATGCTCAGTGCCTTTGTGCCTTTAGGTGGAGGTTTGTTGTAATATTATTTATGATAATATAGTATAAATGCAATAACATTATGCTGAATGTTTTGAAAATGTTTAATTAACCTGCAGAAGCCTGAGCAGCTGTTGTGAGTGTTCGTTGTGTTAACTTTTAATATTGCGGACTTGAGAAATCATCAAGACAAGACGTGTTTTACAAAATTGCAATACATATACGTCTATTTGTTATAATATAATGGACGTGTAGCAAGACTACACTGAATGGTTTGGAAATGTTCGGTAAACTCACGCAGTTAATACTGGAGAAGTCAGAGTAGCTGTTGGGAGCATTCATTCTGTTTTGTGAACTTTTTTTTTCGGTATTGTTGTGAACTTGCAAAGTGATCAAGGCTAGACATTATTAACATCATTGGCATATACATTTATTTTTTATTTTAGTGCAAGAACCCTATGCTGAATGTTTTGAATATTTTTGGTGAACTTTACCCAGCCTATACTGGTGAAATCTCAGTCACTGTTGCAAGTCTTCATTTTGTGTTGTGATCTTGAGAAGTTATCAATGCTAGACATTTTTATTATAATTGTGGCATACATTTATTTATTGTAAGTGCAGTAAAACTAGTCATATTTGAAAATGTTAGAGTAAAGAAATCCTACTTTGGATGCCACTTTGAGTCCTTGAAGAACCTGTGACAGGTCCTGGAAAGTCCTTGAATATCCTTGAATTTATGCCTTGGAAACCTGTACGAACCCTGCATGTACAATTGGGCCTGAAGGATATATGAGCAGAAAGAAACAGTAGGTTTCTTTCAGGTGACACAAATTGCTAGCGACAATCTTCACAGGCACCTAGACGGGAGACAAAGCATGTAGTAGTTGACCTATTTCATGGCTGCAGCATTGCCTAGATGAGGTGAAAACAGGTGGTACAGTCTTCGTCAAAAGTAGACAGGCTACATTGCCTGCAACACCGAGCTGACTTCAGGCTGGTTTAGTGAGTTGCCATGGTACACATACCATATCTTTCAGCGCCCTGGGGAATGAAAAGAACTCTCAGGCTCACCATCCAGAGGTGTAGAGTGTCAAGAGCACCGCGGCAACCACACCGCACAGCCAAACGACATGTGTGGTGAAGACCCAGAGTGGCCTGTATGCTTTTGACAAAAGCTGTGCTTTCCTCTGTTCAAGAGAAGGCTCACAAGAGAAGTTTTCCAATGGCTTGAGGTAGTAATGTTATGAAAAGCTGCCTCGTGATTTTTATACAATCTGCTTGTCATGTCTGCTTTTTGAGCCTGTGCTTCTTTGTGCAGTAATGGTATTGCCTGTGCACAGAAATAAGGTGATCATTTTTATAAAACACAAATTTTACATGCAGTGTTCATAAATTTACAGACCTCCTCCTGGCGCACTTTGGGATAGGTGGCACGAAGCCACGGGGAAAGACCCAAATGGTAATATTTTTCTTCATCTAAAGCTTTATACCTTAGAACAGCTTTGTTATGGAACTATTTGAGGGTGAGGCTTGCTTTAAGATGGCTTAGTTAGCTTTTAAAGGCCAACTACAATAGAATGTTTGGCTGCATAAATAAGGCCTAGTTTCACATAGTGTAAGTGCACTCTACCTGCAAAATGTTACATTTTAAATACGAATGAATCCGCCTCAAAAGTCTCGCAAAAGTAGATGTTTTTGATATACAAAATTTTTCAAAATGCCACCAGTCACCCATCACTTCTGCCTCACCAGAAGTGACACGACTTGGAAGACACAGTCCCTTGGCATGACTTCTGAGATTCGATGTCACCTTTGGTGCGCTGTAATATCTCAGAAGCAACATGCTGGAATTTAAATCATATCTGCTAACCAACAGCTGCATGCATTGTCAATTCAGGTGCTATTTAAAGGCTCCTAATAAGAAAATTACATAATTACGAGCCCTGCAGCTTTACCAAGATTGCTTCGGTAATCACTGCTGAATTATTAACAATTTAGGCAAAATGGTATTTCATTGCACTTGTCCTTTAATAGCATATTTAAAACACGATGCTTTGAACTTGCATTCGTATGACTCATAAGTGGCTGTTTTCATATGACTAGGCAGCTTTCTGCTTCTGCTAGCAAATATAAAAAGGCATTTTAACTCAGTTTATATGTCTTATAGATAAAGTTCCACATTTCTGGAGTTTATTTTTGGACAAAATTAGAGTACATTTATACAAGCTGACTTTTACGGCGCATTGAAATTCAGAATTTTTCAGTCTATTTATTGTTATTCAACTATGTATTATTTTGATCTGTAGCTCCAAAGCATGCTTGATTGCAACAGAGAAAATTGAAGTATAGCTACATAAGTACATAAGTCGCACTGCATGTTCTATGAGATGCACCGACAAGAAATTCAGAGAAAAAAAAACACGTCTTATACACCGGAAAATATGGTACATCGAAAATGAAAGGTTAGGCCACTCCCAGACATGCGTCCTCCAGAAATGTAGGAGTTCAACTGTTTCTTCTACAGCGTACACCTAATATTCTAACTGTGTTGCCAGCAAAGTAGTGTTGTGCCCCAGTAGTAAAACAGTAGCAAACATCTGCTCACACCTGTCAAATGCTGCTTGCAGCTCCTGAGTTAGCAGTTTGGTTTCACGACCTGAGCGCTGTACCAAAATGACTTACTGTTGTAGCGTTAGTCGTGATGCATATTGCTGCATGGCACAGCTCGGCTTTTCCGTCACAGCAGCGTAGTAATCTCAAAAGCGGTTGATGACTTCAGAGTGTTTCTTTTCATTCGGAATGTCGAGCATGCAATGTCTGTGCAAATGTTGTCGCAAATGCTTCATTTCATCGACTAAGCAGCACCTATAGTTGCATGGCAACTGATGAGCAGGCTGTGCGAGAAGTTGTCACGGTAAATACCTTCAGCTTCTCAGACGTGTTTTCTCGAATGTGGTCACGGCAGTCACATGATCATAAATGAAGGCCCCAAAATTTGTAGCTTTTGGGATGAATCAAAATAAATATTTTTACCAGCAAGTTTTCTTCTGGCTTTAATCAGATGATTTCAAAAATGCAAACCCTACTTACATAGGTTGCAGCACATATGTTTTTTGTCGTCTTGTGACGCTGCACATTTTGTCTCTCTAGGTTGCTTCTTTAGTTTCACATGCCATTTCTAGTAGTAATTAGCCAGCTGTATGTATAATTTCTTTGGGGACACACATGCGTCTTTACAGTTGATTTTACTTGGCCTGGGAAATTCAAATGTAGTTACATTTGCGACATAGTAGTCTTGTTTATAAACAGCTTGGCACTGCAAATTTCTCCTGTACTGCATTCTATGTACATGTGGTGCAACCTCTCTTGTTGCTTGATCTGTCAGTTTGTGTAATATAGTACAACAGTGTGATTATTTGGTCTTGATGGCTGTGATGGCATTTATACTGAATGCTTTTGTTCTTCCCATTTCAAAAGGGAATAGCAATGACATGGCAGTAGTCAATCCAGGAGGAGCTGCTGGTAGGTTTGTGCAGATTGACGGTTTTGGTGGTGGTTGTGCTGTGCATTGAAATGTGTTCTTGTTGTGCCAGGTGATTTGCCAAATAAGATTGGTGTGCCTGCTGCTTGTGATGTAAAAAAGCATGTTTCTGGTTCTTCTTTCTTCACTGCACAAACAGGCTGAGAGTTAGTGCAAAGACTGTTCCTTTGTCTTCTCACTAAATTTCACCGCGTGTGTGCTTATTTTAGTGACCATCATTTACGGCTAACAATTAGTGTGTGAGCACCTGATGCAAACTGCGATGTGTGTGGTATGTTGCAGAGCCTTTCCGCATCCCTCAACAACACGAGGAAGGAGGTGTCATCGCCTCTGGCTGCACGGAGTGATCGCGTACCAGTAAGTTGTGAGCCTGTGTCTTCTCACTAAATTGCACTGTGTGTATGCTTGTTTTAGTGACCATCATTTATGGCTAACAATTAGTGTGTGAGCACCTGATACAAGCTGCGATGTGTGTGGTATGTTACAGAGCCTTTCTGCATCCCTCAACAACACGAGGAAGGAGGTGTCATTGCCTCTGGCTGCACGGAGTGATCACGCACCAGTAAGTTGTGAGCCTTTGTCTTCTCACTAAATTGCACCGCGTGTATGCATATTTTAGTGACCATCATTTACGGCTAACAATTAGTGTGTGAGCACCTGATACAAGCTGCGATGTGTGTGGTATGTTACAGAGCCTTTCCGCATCCCTCAACAACACGAGGAAGGAGGTGTCATCGCCTCTGGCTGCACGGAGTGATCACGTACCGGTAAGTTGTGAGCCTTTGTCTTCTCACTAAATTGCACCGCGTGTATGCTTATTTTAGTGACCATCATTTACGGCTAACAATTAGTGTGTGAGCACCTGATACAAGCTGCGATGTGTGTGGTATGTTACAGAGCCTTTCTCCATCCCTCAACAACACGAGGAAGGAGGTGTCATCGCCTCTGGCTGCACGGAGTGATCACGTACCAGTAAGTTGTGAGCTTCTGCTTTTTAAAAGCAGTTGGTTTAGCAGGCTTTGAATTGCTCCTTCCGATTTGCATCTATGACGTTTATAGGCTTAATCCAACTGTCTCTGTCACAGGTCGGCAAAATAAGTGGATACTCGCTCATTCTCAATAACAATACGCACTCACTCTCGCTCTCACTTGCCCACTCACTAACACTTACTCGTGTTCACGCTTGCTTTTATTCACTGGCACCCTTTTGATGCTTCCACTCAAGTCCACTCACACCAGCACTTCCTCAAGTTCGTACTCTCTTCCACTCAAACTCAGTGTCGCTGACTTTCGTTGGTACTCATGTTTTCGTGCACTCAGTCCTTTTCTTGACTCATGTCTACTCAACCTCACCACTACTCACACCGTTCATACTCCTGTTCTGTCACGCTTTTTGTCACTCACTTGCACTCTGCCACGTCAGTGAAATCAGTGTGGAACGAGTGGCAATCAATGTGCTCGTAAGTGCGTGAGCATGCCATTCCATGGCCTTTATACTTTATGGAATTGTGTGCAGGACATCACTTCTAAGAGCCCATCTACTGGTACCAGCCTGGCACCTGTTGAAACAGTGCAGGTAAGTTATGGCTAAAACCAAGCACTGCGACACAAACTGGTGCAACGAAACAATAGTAACAATTTTCTTTTTTTTTTTATAAGAAAATCCACACGGTGTTGATTGTCATGCAACCATGAATGTGTAGGTTTCTGTTAAAAAAAGTTGCATCTGCCTGGAAATTAAAAGCAGCCTCCACAAAAATTGTAAGCTGTGCTTTTTAAGGCAGCGGGCATTGACTCGGGATGTCAGCCAGTATCTGAGTTGTAGTAAGTATGCAGCCTGTTCTTACCTATTCAAAGCAGAAGCCTGCATTCTTTTCGCCAATGGTGAATGATCAAAGCACGACTGGAAGGCAGCGCAGTGGCCTGTTCAGCAAAAGGCAAAAGGAATCATCGAAGGTGCTTATGCACGTGAAGATGACATCTGTGCAATCATCCCCCCCCCCCCCCCTCTAATCATGCCATGGTGGTATTGGGGAGGGGGGGGGATGCTAGCGTCTCTAGATGACTGTAGCTGCTGGTGTTATTTTTTCTTATTCTAGTGTACGTGAGATGGCTAAATAGCATATATATATATATATATATATATATATATATATATATTTTTTCTTTTTCAGAAACCATCTGAAAGATCAACCACACCTGTCTCCACTCAGGTAAGTTGTAGGCCTGTTCGTCTGCTCCTGAAGGTGTACAACAGTAAATGAAGCATATCAACAGTACCAGTTGGTTAAACTTAAAATTAATATAGCTTCATTTCAGTTCCTGCTTCTTTTTCCCATTTCATGTTTTGCCTATCGCTAATCTGGTTGCCAGCATTGGCTCTGGGATGGAAAGTTCGATTCGCTTTGGGGCCCTAAAATTGGTGTTCTATAGTCTGAAAATACGATACAAATACGGCAGTCGCAGAGGACAGATTGCGCACGACTTTACAAGTACGAGATGGCTTTATATTTTACCATTTATTCATGGTGCAGTTTAGAATGCCCAGTGATTACGTACTGCCATTGCTTGGTTTTTACCCACCTTGCTTACTCTGCATATGTAGGAATTAAAATTTATGTTACTTTCCAAAACAATGGTCTGATTATAGACTTACCAGGCTTATTTTGCATGAACAATTGTCACCATCCAGGGTTCCACAATCAATTTTTGAGGGTTCAAGTGATAATGTAAGTCCGCAAAAATGCAATGTTCTAATACAAACAATCAATTTAATTCATTTCTCTTACAAAAAAAACAGCCAGGCAAAAAACAATAATTCCAGTTGAATTAACATTAGCTTGCTATTTTTGTAAGTGTCCCTCAGCGTATCATGTTATGTAGTAATGCACACATACACACGTATATGTGCGTATTACATATGTACATGTGTATTGTTTCTCACAATATTTTTTTTATTTAATGTCCATGCCTTGTTCTTTTCTTTGTTCTTTCCGATTTTCTTCTGATACCTGTTCAATGAGGCCCTGTTGATACTACTGACATTCTTCGCAGATTTGCGAAGTTTTGTATACACTCACACCTCGATATAACGAACCTCGATTTAACGAAATTCGTGATGTAACAAACTATTTTTATTTACCCATCTTAGTCCTATTGAAATAACGAAACCTTAATATAACGAGGTTTGACTGTATTGGTGATGCCTATTTGATCCTATACGAAGGCTGGTTTGATTTGGGTTGGTTCGATGACCTTTATTTAGGAATCTGACATGTTCATTCCAGAAAATTGGCCAAGAATGGGCACATACTGAGTGGCTGAATCAAAGACAATAAAGTAAAGCAAAAAATCTGTTAAATATACCTAATCATTCCATTAACATACCAGTGTGCTTGAGAGTTGCCTGTGAGCTGACATGATATGTTGGGTATTTATGTGCAGGGGTGCAACAGCTGCGTGCATTGCGCAATTTTGATACAATTTCGTATTTTTGCGCCGGGCTGCGCCAACATCGGGATATTTGTTGAAATTTCGCCATGCTGCTCCAAAACGGCCGACGAGCTGCTCTCGGTTATGCTAGTTTTAGCGGGAAACAAAGGCCGCGTTGGCAATCTGCAGCTTGGACATTGCCATGCAATCCAAACCGATCCTGTAGTGCAGACGAGATCCAAACACATGCCCAGACGAGACGTTGGCATGTTTGGTGGGGTGGGCGCCGAAGAATATTTTTGCTGCTGGTTGCAGTGTGGCGCATTGTATATGCAGTAAAATTTCGCGGAGACATGGAGTGTGCGTTGCTTGCAGTAACGAAAGCAGTTCACCATTGCCGCATTGAATCAACAAGATCCTCGCCGTATCCGTGCACGTGGTCACGAGCGGAGCGGGTACGAATACACCACGGGAAACTTGCTTATACGGTACAGCAAGCGACCCGGCACTGACAGCGTGAGCTTTGTAGGCTGGCTATGCAATGCACAAAACTAGCAAGGGTTTGGTTATATACGGCAACAGGCACTGCTTTGCAATGAAATGGTGCCATTTTCGCTGCACACGCACACAGAAAGAGAGATACAGTTGACTCTCGTTACAAGGGACCGTGATAATACGACAAAAAAATGTCCGTTTTATTCGAAGTTCGTAATATCGGAAGTCGTAAGTTTTCGAAACTGAAGGCCACCGCTGAAACGCCACAAGATTGTCAGAGTCGCTGCCTGTTTCGACTACCGTCAGAACGTCTCGACACATCGTCAGAAAGAAAAACGAAACGGAACCACTCACGCAGACGTGCACGTTCCACCTGTTTGATGAAAAAGTTGCGTGCAGTCCACTGCTGGGGCGCGGTCGAGGTCGCTGTTTGGAGCGCGCGTTCAATTTTGCGGGGTGCGGCCTAGGTCAACCGTTCACGGCGAAACTGAACGCGCGCTCCGAACAACGATCTCCGATCGCGCCCCTGCCCTCAATGATCCTAATGTGAATTGCCGTATATACTGTACTTTCCCGTGTATAAGACGGGTTTTTTTTTTTTTCTGAATTTTTCGTCGGTGCATCTCATAGAACGCACCCTTATGTACATTCACCCCCCTCCCCCCGGAAAAACTGCCATCAAAATGGGATTTGATGTTATGGCCACGTACGCGAGGTGCGCTGGTTGACTTAATTGCTGCGCGTGTTCTGTGCACGCTATCGAGGTGCCACGTTCTTCTCGTGATCAAGTTCCTGAGTGCTGTGCGAGGACGGGGTAGCAACGCAAGTGGCGACGGCAGGCCGACCGTGACTCGACCGACCCCGAAATCATCGCATCTGCAGATCGCTGTCAAGATACGGCGCACGCTGCTGCGCAAACTACGCAGTTGCTACCAGAGTATACAAGCCGCCCCTCCCTTCCTCCCGCGCTGCCTTCCCGCTTTCCTCCCTTGTGCGCGATTTGGCTCATCGTTGCATGCTTTCACTCGTACATAAAGCTACATACGACTCGTGGGGACGATGTTATCTCCCCTGGACTTCGCGGCAACCACGACGGAAAAATGCGCCTGGAGTGGAAATATGTGGCACCCATACGCTTGCGTGGCCTGCATTCACGGAGTGAAACATCACTGTATTTTTTTTTAAATCGCTTACTGAACGAACAGGTGCGTCTTATACACCGGTGCGACTTATTTGCATTTTTTTTTCCGGAAAAACTGCCGTTTTGATGGGGCTGCGTCTTATACAAAGGTGCGAGTTATAGCCCGGAAAATGTGGTAGTAGTTTTATCAGCCGTTTAAACTAGAGTGTACTAGACAATGGTTGAGTGGGCCGAATGGTGCTCTCCCACTGAGGCGCCGCGTGTGGAAAAATTGTGCGACGGCGCTGCAAGCGAACTGGATTGGGGCAATGACGCGCTCCGCGGCATATTCAACGTTCGCTGCGGGCTCCGAGGCTGATTGAGCATGGTACACTCTTAAAATAGTGCTTTATTTCAACTGCAAATTTATGTTTAGACCATTTTGCCAAACATATATATTTGAGGCATGGATTATACAACGCGACGTCTTCAATTTTGCTGGCGTTGTCAAGCGCATCGTCTGCGCGCGGACGCTGGTGGACGTCCAGTTTTTCTCGCAGAAAGTCTGTGCAGTAAATGTTTTTAATGTTTTAGATGCTTTGGTGTGCCCATGACTCTTGACGGCCGGTACCAAATGTAGATTTAGCCAGGTTAACTGCTATTTTTACCACTGTCTTCTAAAGGTAACTGGTATCTCCGCACCATGAAGGCTACTTAAGAAAATTTTATTATTGATATCGTGTCATTTTACGCGTGCTTCTTGTTGGTGGATATTGATCAGGGACAATGATCGAAGAAAACAGTATTAGAGTGAAATAAGCCAGGTTTATTAACTGCGTGGCGCGAAGAATGACCATATCGATGTAGGGGAAAAAATAAATACTCTAAATGCACTAATTGAAAAAGTGAGAACTCCCGACTGGGGGGGGGGGGGGGGGGGGGAATAAGTGCACATGTTTGCAGTGACACGCTTATTAGTGAATACTGCACATAAAACTCTCATTCGCAGAAATAATATCCATAGCAGGCAAAACCACGGTGAGTGACCGATGCAATTGAGAACTGTTATTCCGAATGATTGTGCTGTCGGAGAGGCGTGGCTGTTGCGCAGAAGCGCAGTTCCTGAGAGAATGAATTAATGCACGGGTGCTAAGTCCTGCTTAACAAGTTACTACCTATCATTCAATATAAAGACGCAGTTTTGGGGCAGCCTGTAAATTTGCTAACTTGATTCAGACAAGGAAAACCTTTTTTTGACAGCCTCACCATGTTTGCAACCCATTAAAATTGGGAGCCTCATGTGGTACCACACTTATCTTCTTCAACGAACGCAACAGATCTGCACATATCTCTACATGCATGTGAGACATGCCGTTCCTTTCATTGTTTCATTATGGTTGTTTGATAGTGCACTGGCTAACTGACAGCAGCCGTTTATAATATAAAAGCTTCTGAGTTGAGCGGTCATACAGTTGGGAACGGCGCTACATTTATGTAAGAAATATAGGATAAGCGTAACATGTTTTTCTCGGAAATCAGACCCGAGAATAATTTATTTTCTTCACACCCATAGAAAAAAGCCGAAGAACGCAGCCACTTGCTTTTCTCTTTTTTAATTTGAACAAATTCTTAAGTTAAGACTGCGATTACACTCACGCTGTGCTACAAATACTGCTCCATATGTTCCAGGAGAGATTTTCGGTCTGATAGCATTCCACATATTTCTTCAGACCACAAAGAACTAATGAGTTCTACTGTTGGGTAGTAGAGGCCACCCCTATCTTGGTGGAAAATCAACCTATCCATAGCAGAGTTTCCCTTTGGCTTCTTAATTAACTAAAGCCACACAGTTTGCACACGCAATTTTTTCACTAACTACGCAAGATATTTAAGACAGAAGAGCCAGGGAGCTTCTTGCACTGGCTTGACATGCAAAAGGGCACGCAGCAATACCGTGTGGCTGGGTTTCAACTGCGGTTATTAGGCCGAGCAATGAAGCGGCAAGACGCACGATAAAAAGTAGCACGTCGGGCGCCGAGAAAAACTCAAGACCTAGAACGTTAATCCTCACTCCGAATGGGCTACCACAGAGACTGCGCGCGCACTGGCGGTGCCGGTGGGACGCACGATAGGGTCAGAACATAGTGCCACTGCGCGGCAGCGGCGCGCGTAAACAGGAGAGGGTTCAGCGGGGGCTTCGGCGCTGACGTGCCAGGCATCCTAGTAAAGGAGGCGTTGCACTCGTGTACAGTGCCTTGGATTTTGAAGTACTCCAGGTAGTCAAAATTAATCCAGATTTTTCACTATAGCGTCCCTAATAACCTGCTGTGAAGTTTTGAGATATTAAGCTCTATAATTTACCCGTGATGTGCTTCTTGGAAGGCTTCGCACATGAGCAAGTGAAATGATTTCGGAAATACAATGCATTCTTCTGTTGACTTTTTTTTTTTAAACATTTGTTGTTGCTGAGTGATGCTGGCTTGAAGTGATGCTAAGCAGGCCTTTTCTTTTTTGCCTCTTTGTGCAGCCACAGGTATCTTCACAAGGCACTCAACACCAGGAGCTGCCCCTTTTTGAGGATAGAAATGGCCAGGTGAAGTGATACTAAAACTTACTTGAATCCTATTTTCACTATTACAGTTGTCTGTTGATTAAGAATGAGGCCCCGCTTACTAACTAAACAAGCACGGTGTAACGTGCGCACAGGTAAACACGAACCCGTCTCGCTCGACGACTGTGGAAATTCGCTCTCAAAACGCTGGAGTGAGGAGGCGCAGGCAGCAAGCGTGCTGTCTCTCGCTTAAAGCACAGTGCATACGAAGCTACCGGTGCTAGTTGCACTTTGTCTGCAGTTCGCGTTGAAGATAAGCGGGCGCACACTTTTTCCACATCGCAAATCGCTTTCAAGATACGGCGGCCTCCGCTGAAGTAAACGCCTCCCTTTCTCGCCTCCCCCGCTGTGCCTAGTGCGGAAGCGCGCTTCCGCCCCCTTCTCCTTCGCGCGCGCGAGATTGAGTCGGCTGACCCCCGCAAGCTTTCACTCGCGCACACAGCGTACGGCGTGCGGTGACGATGTTGCCGTGTTTGGACTTTACACGGAACCTCAATGCGACGTCCACGGTGACGGCACAAATGCGCTTTGCAATAAAATGTGCTTCTGCACGGTTACTACTTGAATTGGATCCGACGGCAACAGCGAATTCGCACCCCCTACTGGCAGCTTCTCCGCGTTACCGGGAACTTATCTCGAAGGTCATGCTTTTCGTTTTTGTTTTAGACCTGCCATTCTTATGTACGTCAACATGTTGCTTAAGTTTTTAATTTTTCTTTTTTTTTTTTCTTTTCTTCTTCCTCCACTTCTATGTTAGTTTTACCTAGTTTCACTATATTACTTACTGCCAATACGCTGTTGTCTATTAATATCGTTATTTACTTATATCTGTATCATTATTTATCATTTTTGCAATTGTACTCATTTAGCTACCATTCTTGCCATTGCAACTTTTATGTTAACCATGAACAGGAGGTGCCAATTAAGTTTTTACTATGGGACCTCCTTCTGTATACCTCTATCTGTAAAAGCTTTTTGTGAAATATTAAAAAAAGTTGTCGCAGTTTCACCTGAAAGGCGAAGCATCAATTGCGATAGCAAACTTGTAGAGAGCTATACGGAGTAATGATATTAGCTTTATCAGCTGTATAAACTTGGACATGCAGCAACATCGGCAACACGCAGAACTGTTGAAGACGCCATCGGCGTTTTGCCCGCGTTCGCTCAAAATGCGTGCGGCGTTGGTGACTGTTGCCGGAGCCTCTGATATAAATAGGCACTGCGTGCCGCAGCTAAACGTCACCTCCCTTCCCTCCCCCTCCCCCACGGCCTCTCGCTCGTCGAAAGAAGGCGCGTTTGCTCTACATACATGGTGATTGTGAAGGAGAACAGAGACGCCTACTTTTGCAGCCCTTAAGCGAGCACGGCGCAGAACGCGCGTTTGTTCTCCGCCGTGCGTTCACTCCCCGTGAAAGACGCGCCCCTCGCGCCCTTTCACTCGCACATACAGCGTTCGGCGCGCGGCGACGATTTCATCTCCAAATGACGTCATACGGAACCTCACGGCGACGGCTACGGCGACGGCGACGCCGACGGCAGAAATCTGCTTTTGAGTGTCCATATAATTGCTATCGCAATAAAAGTTTGATTGCTTGATTGATTGATTGATTTGTGCGCGGGAATCGGCAACAGCTGTCCGAGCAGGAAATACATCATGGTGGCCGTGTTTTAAGTTTACTATCACTAGCGACTGTCGTCCGGGTGTCGCAACTCGAAAATCGAACGTCTGTGCACATGAGATTTTGCTGATTTTGTGCCTGTGCGTGTAGAACAAGAAAGAAATATAGTACGCTCTAACCGTTTGGTGGGCAATGAGCGATTACGGCTTAAAGGGCAGCTGAAGGACTTTTCGCAAAAAGTGAGCTTTCAACGAATTATTATAGTTTTTCACCCCCTGAATACGAAAATCATAGTTTAACAAGCGAGAAGTCACCGCTAGTTGCTTTAATTTAGCAAAAACAAGCCACAGCGTCTGCAGGAGATGCCGCAGGCCGTTTCACGGGCTCTGATGGCAAAGACGATCGTGACGTCATAATAGGTATTCGAATAGAGCACTCACGTGACCCCTGTATTGATGTCATCCTCGCGCCCGGTCTTTCACCACTGCGCTCGGCGCACGAAGGCGGTGGAGCTTCAGCAAAAATTCAAACCGCGATTGCGGCGCTGCTATGCGCATAATCGAGAAAATATTAGCAGCAATTCGAATGTACTGTGTCAGCCTTCCAAACCCCCGTAAATCTTCCAATCCTAAAAGCTTTTCAGCTTCCCTTTAAGCCGTCGTCAAATATGTGGGGTTTAATGGGGGCTGGGTGGGGGAATCTTCGCAGGTACGTAGGTAGTAACGAGGTTTGACTAACTAAAAAAAAGCTAATTAAAAAGCTTTTCTTTGAAATGTAGCGCATACTAAGTGGCGCATTTATTTATTTAAAATACTCTCAGTGCCTACTGGCATTACAAGAGGAGTGGGTGAGTTCCATTATACAATATAAAGATTGTCGAATTCAACAATTCTCATGCAAAAGAACTAGTTGCTCCATATGCGGGGGAGAAGGTGCTCCCTTCTACAGATTACAATGTCACCCGCTGTCGAGAACAGTCTTTCACTTGTTTTGGTTGCTGGCACTGAAAGGTACCTGCGGGCTACCCTTACAAGGGACGAGTGAAGGTGGCTGCTCTTCCACCATTCGAGAGTGGTTCTCACAAGGAAGGAGGGGAGCTCGCAGATAGCTCTCAGCGTCATCTTTCTCGGAACATGCACAACAAATGGCGCAAATTGCAAATGTAGCCTTTAGGGCTTAGTGGCTTAGCTTTTCTTGGAGTTTTTCGTTTTTCTTTCTCACTTGTCTCACTCCCTTTCTCCAAGGAGTGCTTTGCGTTAGGAAGTGCGCTTTTTTTTGTGTGTGTGCTTCTTTTTCTTTGGTGTTCCACAGATGCCCTGCCAGGACTACAAGCACCGCTACACAGACACCAGTGTTGGCAGTCACTCCAAAAGTTTGTCTTAACAAAAGAGTATATGCAAAGCAGTTCATATTAAACGAATTTCTTTTTTACAGTGATTCTGTGGAAAAGCAACGAAGTTCCCATATATTTCGGTATACCCGAGAATTCGGCTTAACTGAATTCATCTTAACGGAAGTTACTGTACTTGAGTTTTGCCATCATGGAAGACATGAAATTGCTTACCAAATCGTGTATGTCAAGGGTGGGACTGCCGAAAGTATTTTTGGAGCAAGTAAAATTGTGTTTTGGAGCAGCTTGGAGCAGACAAAATTTCATTTGGGAGCAGTTTGGTGCAGGCCAATGTGAATTTTGATGGAATAATGGAATATGGCAGCATACTTCGAAACCACAATGAAACAGAGGGTAAACCAGCAAAAAGCATGTAGTAGAACCACGCTTTGTAGCTATAGCGTGCTAGAATATAGAAGAGTGGGTCAAGTGGCGGCACGGCGTTTGTTTTCCTGTAAAGCTCAAAACATCGGTGGGACTACAATCGAACTATATATTCCCGCACTGACGCTCATGGTGATAGCGGAAATGTTCTGAAATTATGCGGTCCAATCGACACGCTAACATAATTTCTGGATCACCATATGTCACCGCAGACCCAGAGAACCGCAGTTGGTATTCACGACTCCAGCCATTCATGCAACACCTAGCGGCGAGCGCCGGAAACCTCGTACGGAGCATCAGAGCAGACGCTCCGTCCGTAGCCTTCGCACTGCGAGCGGGTGCGCGCCACCATCAACAAAACTCTGCACAGCCATGGAATTATGCTGCGTTTTGCAGTTTTGCGGCGTCGAAGAGCCTCATTGATTGCGAATCTTATCATAAGCTGCGACAACGGTAATTGTTATGTTCTCAACATCTTGCTCGAGAAAGTTTTCATTTTTTTTTTCAGGCGAGGGTTGGTTTGTTGTTTGTGTCAAGAGAATGCGATACTGTTGCTTGTACTATGTTTGCAGTAAAGCGCTACAGTGAACTTCAGGAAGTTTGTGTTGAGGTTGTTACTGCCATCGTGATAACGTTCAGCTTATGCGTGCTGCAACAAGCAGTTTCATGTGATAGCCGGCGTGGTAATGCAGTTTATGATGCAAATGTCGCCACGGTACTCGAGCTTTCCTTCATTAAAGCTGTTATATATATACATATAGGATACATATAGGATACACAACGTGGAACTACCGAGTATGGTACTCCTGGGTAATGTCGGTAAATCGTTCTATGTAAGCACATGTACACGTCAGCATGCAAAATAACTATGGGGTGGCATAGCGGTACGCCTTCCTTGCTACCTGGACACGCTATCCATGTAACTAGTGCAAATTAGTAGGTGCTCATTTGAAAATGCGTAATTATCAAAGCAATTGTATCTCTTATCAGTGTCTGAAGGAAATTGGCAGTTCAGAGGCGAACACAGTTCTGGCCACTTAAAGTGCAGGATATGTAAATTATAGAATAACATGAAAAATAATTTGATCCATAATGCAGTAGCTTAGTTAACATTAATTTACACAGAAACATTTGTTTTATTTCATTAGTTTACACAGCAACCATAAGCGACATGTTCGTAGACAGTGGCGAGTAATCAATCATGGTCAGGCCACGCAGCACAAGCCATACATGTCCATGGTGTGCAAATGTGTTTTTATTGTAGTAAGCAGATCTTTCGGTTTCTTATTCATCGTATTGTTCTCTACGAGACAAACAATGCACCAACTACTGGAATAACTACAGCTAAGCGAAGCAACAGTCACGGTGCGCAAATCTTGAATGTAAAATAGATAACAAGAACGCAAAAGTAGCGAGAAAGGTTCAGCCACAGATTTGTAGTGCATACTCGCGATAAAGTGCAAAGCTTGATTTTAGGTCCGCTTGCTCTCTGGACTGAAAAGAGCGTGCAGAGTTTGCGCCTTCCCCGAACGAAAATGTGTTAAGGCAACAACAATGAGAAAGTGCGCGCCGGCCGCGCATTTATCCGCATGTACACCGGTAACAGCTGATCGAGCAAGTAGGTGCGCTGCTGTGGGCCATGTTAAACGTACCAAACTGAGCAGGTTGTAATATTTCATCAATCCTGGCGAGACCAGCGTGACGTATCCAACTTCGCCGGCCGCTGTCTCGCACGCTCGAAACACCGGACTATCTATCCGCGCCTTAACAGTGACTCAAAGCAGCAGAAACGTGCTTGTATTTTTCCGACCATCCAACAGTGCACGAGTACTTCGGTTCCACGACCAATGGGTTCAAGAATACATTGGTGATTTTCATCAGAATCTCGCGCGGGTCCGCTGTCACGCCAGATGTTTGCACACACCGTGCGACCACTTCAGCCTCATTACCCACTGTGCCTTTCTCAGATCGGCTAAAATGATTTGGTCGGCGTAAGTATGGGGGCTAGAAGGGGCAGTGTGACGGGCAAGGGCCAGAAGGTGCACATACGTGCGATGAAACATGGCGGCAGGTCGAGGTGGCGCTGCGCGCGTCGGGAGCGCGTGCAGCGGTGTTGGTAGAGCGTGGCTGAGGGCTAAGTATACATATATATTTTTTGCATATTCGTTCGTTATGCGGCATGCATTTGTTGCACGCGAAACTTCCCATATATGTTGCAACTGAGCAATTTTATTGAGTTGCCAGTCTCTGCGCGAGATATGCTATACGTACGGCAAATGGGTAGTTGACAGTGGCCCGTGTTATGTAAATTTGTGCTAGAAGTTCGTCCCGGATACGAAGTGCTCCTCAACTTATTTTATTCTTGTTCCCTAGTTACGCCATGCACTCAGTAAAGAAAAACAAGCGCCGGTTCGCGCGGAAACTATACTTTTGCGTGTCACAAGGCTACAACACTGGTCATTCTACTACCACTAAGTATATTGAACAAGTGTTTCTGGAAATGTAAAAAGAAGTTTGTACGGTGCATCCAGCTGGTTCTTCAGAAACATTTTATTTTTCACATGCTCATGCATCAGTTCAGCACGACCAGAAAAAGTTCAACACAGTTCGAAAGAATGCACTAAAACAAATCAATCAGCACAGCTGAGAATTGTAAGTGAAAGTACAATTCGAGTTCCCCATGTTGGTTCAGCAGCTTTCATTGCGCAGCTACCAGACGGCGGCAAGTGTTGGCACGCCTTGCAAGGCGTTTAACTGAAACGCCATGCTTCCGTCGTGATTGCTGAATTTGCAAGATCTTTCGTAGGTACTTGCAGTGCATGCAAGGGCCCTTACTTTCGCACGTAAGGCTGCACTCAGGCAAAAAGTACAAGCCGGCAAAATACTCATATTTTCCTACTGCGTTTGGTTTCGTACCACAGCCAGCACATAAAACCAGAGAATGTTCCCTGTTCAGCACCAACTGTGCCTCATCTGGTGAGGAAACATTGTGTTTTAGGTGCAGCTTGCCCCTAAGAAAAACAGAACAACTGACTGTTCCTACTTGCTCAACGGCCTGTTCAAACTTCACCAATTTCGGCAGCAGTAGGTGATCCAACTCGGCACCCTCTAACTCGCAAAGGCCGAAAGTAACGGTCCCTGGTTCAGTGGAAAACGATAGTTTGTTCCAGCTTGTGTTAGGAAGTCTGATGTTGCGGCACACGTATTCCGTACTGACTTCACTCTGCGGCTCCACTTCTATCGTGTCAGTATGTACAGCTTCGATAAACTCCGATTCTGCAGCATGTTGTGCTTCTATTACTTGTTCACTTTCTTCCGGCGCCTGCTGCTTTACAGTAGTCTTTTTTCTTTTAGTCGGGGGCTCACCTTGTTCACACAGGTTTCTCTCCTTCCTTCTAGTCGGCGTTTTCTTTGTGAGGTATTTTGGTGCATCCGGGAAGATTGTAGGAACGGCGTCCTCTGTTAGCAGCGGCCGATCGCGTGGAATTTCAACCATCTCACCATTGATAACATGACGATAAGTCCTCTGTATAAACGTTGCCTCGAAGTGACGTTCACAAACGACGCAGTCGTTGGTTAGTTCCTTATCGCCCCGTTTTATATTACGGGCCCACCGCTCCCGTTTCAATGCATCCTTGGGAGCTCGAAACGACGACACCCTTGCCAGACATGACTTGTACCCACTTTTACAACCGGGCACAAAACACGTACCTGCTTTCGCTGGCATAGTAATAGTGTGTCGCTATCCGGAATCATTCACATGGTGCGCGTCCAGGAGTCACATAAACACAGTTGCACGTGTGGAAGTTTGCGCACAGTGCCAAATCCACGTGGCTGTAGCAGCTGTAGCAATGGCTGTAGCAGCGAAGATCTCGCGCGCTCCCGACGACAGCCGCGCCCCTAGCGGCGTAAAAAATGTCATCGAGTTTTGTGCGCATCTCTCCCATGGTGCGCATATGGCGACCGCCACACTGCCCCTTCTAGCCACCATAGCGTAAGCTACTCGCTTTCCTTCCACAAAACAGCGCAAACCGGCATCACACTGCACGAAAATCATCAAACTACTGTGTACTGTACATCAAACAGCGGTTTCGGCGACGCGGGGACCTCCGTATAACCGCCATGTTGCACAGTGTAGCCAGACACGGCCAATTTTCGCAGCGCCCCCTGCAGTTCATTTGAGTTGCGAATAGTCAATCAATCAATCATTTTATTTGAGCATCAATGAAAATCAATGGCACTTGGTGGGTACAGACAAAAAGCCATTAATCAGGCTTGACAGGGTCTGTACTGCTGGACTTGGCAAATAAGGCACATGATTATACAGTTTATACTGTACATACTATATCATACATCATAATAACTGAAAATCCATGCGCCATAATAAGCATTGTATTTCTTCCTCTCTATTTCTAGCGGACTGGGTATTAATATGCAGTACAGAAAATGAATATTTTTTACGTGATAACCTGCGAATGTTTGAAACTGACAAAAGGCGGTTTTTCATGTTCACTTGTTGAAATGGTTTACACGTGCTTGCTTACTCTAACTTATCTAGGTCACTGAGCTTCGTGACGCGAAGCACATGTGACGACTCATTTTTCCTAGCTAAGATTTTGCCCTCTTTCGTCCAGCAGAAACGCCAGTTCTTCTCATTTTTCTTTGGCTACTGTTTTTCCAAGTAGCGCTTTCAATATAGGGCAAAAATGCTCATTTATGTAGATAGGCTGGCAATCCTGGTGTCCGATGTCGGCAGTGGTTACGAGTTTTTTTCGTGACTTTTCAAGCAGAGCATTCTGTTTTGAGCGGCTATGGAACTGGACAACGATGTTATGTCTTGAGGCGTCCCGTGTTGGTACACGGTGGCAAACTTCAATGTCGCTTTCTGATACCGGTTCGTCCACTGCATTACCAATAGCTGCAAGCACGCTCTTGAGTTTTTCATTCTGTGTCGTAGGAACACCCTTAATCTCAATGTTCTTATTTCTTGAGTATTGTTCTAGTTGGGTGACTCTAAGTTCATTCTCAGTCACTTTGTCTCTTAGCAACGCGCATTCATTCGTGAGGGAGCTGTTGACTGCCTTCAGTTGGCGTTTTCAGTTTCAACTTTTTTCAGTTAGGTTTGCCATGTCTTCAAAAGCTTTATTCATGAAATCAAGAGATGCCTTGATCTGGTGATGCTCTTTCCGCAGTTCCCTCTCAAGCGACTGGCGCATTTCAGTCAAGTCATGTCTTAGCTCCTTCACAAGTTTGCCCACTTCAGTGCGGGACAAGCTCATGGCAAAGGACAGCACAGAACACTTTTGATGGCAGTAGCAGCAACAGTGAAAAAAATTAATGCACTAATAAATTGCGGTTACAAGAGAATTTAAGACCTGCGATCAGTAGAAAGATGATTATAACGTAAAACTATTACAATCTGTGTTTATTGCGATATCAATTATTATGTACACTTCAGGCGCATTTCTGCCGTCGTCGTCGCCGTGACGTTCCGTATGAAGTCCAGGGGCGATAACATCATCGCCGCGCGCCGTATGCTGTATGTGCGAGGGTGAGCCGACGATGACGGCTCAGTCTTGCGCGCGCGAGGGAGGAAGCGCACCGTCTTGTCGTGCGGTGCAATGGAAGCAATCTGCGATGGAGACAGAGTGCGAGTGCTCATAGCTTTGTGCGCGCTGTGTTTTTGCAACTTAGTTGAAGTAAGAGGCAGCACGACGGTCAATTTGCTCGCTGCTGCTGCGCGCTTCCTCACTCGAGCATTTAGACAACCAGATTCTGCGATCATCGTGTGAGACGTGTTTATGTTTGCTTGTGTTCGCGTGACCACCATTCTTGTTAATTTAGCTACTCAGCGAATGTTTACAAGTTTATACGGCCAATAAAACTACTATCCTTACCTAGTATTGACACATTTCGCGGAGCAGTTTGTTCTAGAGAAACGAGATGGTGCTTACGGCGGCATGCCATATGTCTCCTCAGCGACCGTGCATGAATACGAAACCATTACCGCTTCTACCTTGCTTCTGTGCGATCAACTGTTGGAAATGCAACTGAGTTTTCGCTAATGCACTGTATTCCATTCATGCTGGTTTGAATCATGAGGATTGAAGACGTGTGCACTTAGTTGGCTGCAAAAATAGCGACTGGCATGTTAAGGAATAGAATGAATCTGTGTGGCCAAGTTCGCGAACCGCTGCTGCAACTGTCCGAATGTGTTACCGGCACTTCGTGATGTACGGCTTTCCTCGAGGATACAGAAACTTTCTCATCCGCCAGCCTTGTTTTGCTAACCTTCAAATAAAGGGCTTCATCCCCAGAACGTCGGCAAGAGTGAGTACCACTCGTAAAAGAATGACAAAGGGAGTAGCGCTGCTTCCTGTCATAGTATGTTGCGTGCACAGTATCTACACACATCTACCCCAACCAGCACGGAAACTTACACCCACTGTATCGCCAACGTGTTGATAATAAGTGAATGGGCGCACACTTGAATACATGCGCACTATATACGCACAATAAGTGACGGTACTACACCAACAGCGCACGAATAGTCGAAGCTGAATGTTTCGTGACAGTCCACAAGAGTAAGCGAGTTACTAGCTATAATACCAATTTGCTACAAGGTATTACAATGTGCAAAACAGCTACGCTTCAAGCCTTCTGCACAGCAAGAACAAATCTACCGGAACTGAGCACACCTGCGAGCGATTAGGCAGAAAATCAGATAGTGGCCGCACCGAGGAACTTCACTGAGTCAGAAACTGACAAGCCACTGCTTCAAAGTATTTGCCGAATAAAGAGCAAAGAGCAAAACACACTAATCCTGACTGAATTCATGAGCAGAAATTTTGGATAGCTTGGAATACATATTAAGCCCCGCTTTTAGAACGAGCACCATATAAGCTGCTTCATGTAGTGCAACCAGTCACCGTCTATGATATCTCCCAAAACAGGTTTGCTAAGCCGCACCGGCGTCATACACATCCATTGTAAACACGGAGTCAGTTGAGACAAGCAATGGACACGTCGCCACGTGATCAAACATGACAGCGCCCACGGGATCGCCACGAAAAGAGTCAACAGCTGTCTGCTGATTTGCAATCAGAATCGATGCTTAGCCTTTCGGGTGAAACTGCGTTTTTTTCATTTCAAATCCACAATTGGCCCTTCGCCATATGTCCAAATGTCTGAGGCCTCACCGACATGGGCATAAAAACAGATTGGAATATTTTTACAGTATACTGGCCCTGGTATACTGGCCCTGGGTATAGAGACGGCCACTTGCTGAACCTGCGGCAGCGTGCGCTTCCCTAATATCTAGTTGGCTAGCAGTGCCCTAAGCCTGCTTCTCGTTATTTTGTGCCTCAGCTAGGGGGTGCCGCGCCGCTCGGCCCACTCACCCGTATTCTAAATTCTAAACACTCTAAATACAGCCGCCCTGGTCGTTCCGACAGCAGTGACAACAGCTGAGAGTGGCCGCGTGCGCGCCGGCTACTTGCGGGAAGCGCCGAAAAGTCCAGTGTTAAAAGCATGAAAATCACGAGAAACTGTGTGGAAAGCACCGTCGTGCGGTCTGCGGAATGTGAATGGCCGCACTGTTTTTCGGAGAAGGATTCCCGTCACTGTTCGCGGCCACTGCCGGAGCACACATGCCGAAGTCGTTCCGGCGCAGTGTGGCGCACTTTCGGTCAATTTTCCATGTCTGGCACAGTTTGGCGCAGGAATCTGCGTTTGTATCAAAATGGCGCAATTGGTGCAGGAGTACCACCCCTGGTATGTGTAAATGAAACCTAAGACATGTCCCTGTATGCTAACCATGAACTTTTGTTTTCATGCAGGTCCACCTCGGAGATGGCCTGTTTGTGTCTTCCGAGCAGTGGGCAATGCTGATGCGCTTGCCAAGGGACTCCCTCTTCTGTAAAGAGGGAATCCGATGCCTGTGGACAGCGGATGACCTTCAAGACCGCAGTGTAACGGGCCTGGTTTGCCGACGCTTTATTAGAGCGGAAGTGCCGAGAACTGCCAAAAGGCCTCTGACACCAGTGAAGTTACGAGCACTAGGAAGTAAGTATCTGCTCTCGCATCTCTTCTTGCACACATGTAAATTATAACTGTTATAATTATAATTTATGTCATAATGATAAAATTATGACTATTGTTGTTGCTCTGCAGGGGCGTACGACCACTACATTGCGCATCACCCTGCAGACAACGCAACACCGTATCAGCGGGGGAAGAAGATGAACTGTTATTTGGCCGAATTCCTGCAGACCTATCGACGCAGGTAGACTGTGATGATGCTAGCACATGGTGCAGAGTCTAACTTCGACTTGACGTATCAGCTCGAACTGGTCAACCGAGCGAGAAGGGCAGCTGCAGAGCAGAAGGGCTATCTATGCTTGCTTCGCTCACGTGCGCTTCTGTATAAAGTTTATTCTCTCTCTTTCTCCAGTGTGCGATAGCGTGAATTATTTGTGAGATTGTCACAGCACACACTTTCTGATAAGCCTCGGAATTTTTGGATTGCGTAGTCAAACCCAACTATGTCAAACCCGTTTACGTTTAATAATTCTATATATATTGAACACTTTCTAACAATGTAAGGTGTTAGAAATATATAGCATGAGAATATATAGCAAAAAAAAATTACATTGAACGAAAGCAGCCACTGCCAATATATCGAACTTCAAGCACTGTGAAACTGCCCTGGAAGATGGTTAAAGAAGGGGTTTAGCCTGCTGTGCCTGTGCGGCTCTACTGCACCACGACACCATGTGGCGGGTACTCACCTACAAAAATGAACCTGACCTGCCCTGCAACACTCGCACAGCCAATCAGTTTCATGTCTTTCGTGCATGTTTGAGACTTGTGAAGATTCAAGCCATCATTTCACTGTGTTTTCCCACAAAGTGCCTTTCTTTTTGTGTGATGGCTAGCGCCAAGCGGTGGTATCTGCCATTACCGTGAAGTTCAAAATTATAGAGTTGTGCGTGGAGAGAAACAGAATCTGTCATCGCTGCAGCATCTAGTCTGAGATTAAATAAGGAAACAATCCAAACATGTTTGTCTTGTCAGTTTCTGCATTCCCAATGACTGTAATGAAAAGTGTTCTGGCAGGCTCTACGAAGTTTGGAGTGAGTTGTGAGCCTTTCATATCTGCAGCTCTTCCAAATTTTCTGTAAAATGTACAAATTTGGACCAGTCTTATGACTTTATGAATGCCAACTCAATTTTTACAGAAAATTGGTTTTATTAGCGAAAAATGTTTGAAATTCCTAATAAAGCCGCACTGTTGCTTGGTGAGCGGGGGCGCCACTTATGTAGGGTGCCGCGATAGAGATAGTGGTGTGCGCCGTAACCTTCATTGTTTGCAGAGTAAGGTCAGCATTTTTCACTCTGTGACGTTGCCCGGCTTGGTGCACGTCGTCGGGACGTCCCATGACCCGACCACCACCCGATGTAACTGGTTGTCGTTATTCTCAACATAGTGACCCACCCTATATAAGTGGTGCCCCCAGAGACGACGGTGATTTCGGGTTGATGCGGCAGGCACAGTTTCTGAATAAAAGGCTGTAGCCTGTCATCTTTCCTGTTGCCTTCGTTAGGCCTTTTTTTGTGGGTATGCCCCGTTTTGTTGGCCTCACTTTCTTTTTGTGCGACCAGCTGTTGCATCCGGCACTCCGGTGTTGCGCGGCCGTAGCGGCTGCGAAGTGTGATAGTGTGCTTGAAGCCTCGTCAGTACTTCAAAGTGTGTTCATACTCCTCGACAGAATTCAAGTGTCAGCGTCAAGCATCAACCAGTCAGCAGTCGAAATAAGCTAGAGACGTTTAGAGTATTGATGGAAAACCACAGGAAAGAGCTTAATAGAAGCGGATCTGTTACAGTACAAGGTAGATACACGAAGGTGTGTAGATGTATATATATATATATATATATGAAAGCCTTGTATATACAAGCAAGTGAAAACAACATTACAAGATGTATACAA